>NW_007051379.1:0-2813 GCF_000164805.1 Carlito syrichta | reverse complement strand
TAGGCAGACATCAAGCTTGCTAGCGGACTGGCAAGCTGGTTAACAAGCCAGCTTAAATAGCCACCGAGCTGGGTAAACATTCAGATAGCCACCTGGGTTACCTAGCCAGCCTCCCTGCTGGTCAGCCAGCTAGCCAGCCAGTTTAACTAGCTGGCCACCTACCTGACCAGCCTGCAAACCAGCCGACTTAAATTGTCAGACATCTAGCTATCCAGTCGGCTAACCAGCCGACTTAACTAACTGACTTAACTAGACAGCCATCCTGCTAGCCAGCTGACTTAACTTGCTGAATTATCTACCCAGCGGGCTAGCCAGCTGAATTATTTGCCTAACTACCTAGCTAGCCAGCAGGTTAGCAAGCTGACTTAACTAGCTGACTTAACAAAGTAGCCAACTGGCTAACCAGCAGAATTAACTAGCTAGTTACCTAGTTAGACAGGTGAATAGCCAGCTGACTTATCTAGCTGGCATAACTAGACACCTGATGGCTAGCCAGCTGACTTAACTAGCTACATACCTACATAGCCCGCTGGTTTGCCAACTGAAGTAACTACCAAACCACCTACCTAACCTGCTGTCCAGCATGCTGACTGAACTAGGTGACTTAAATATCTAGCTAGCTGGCAAGCCAGCTGATTTAACTAGCTAGCTATCCTGATAGGCAGCTGGCTACCCACCTGACTTAACTCACTGTTTTAGCAAGCTAGCAAGCTGACTTAACTAGCTGACTTAACTAGCTAGCTACTTAGCTCACCAGCTGACTAAACTAGCTGTTTTAACTAGCTAGATACCTAGAAAGCTATCATGTAGCTAGTTGATCAACTAGCTGACTTATCTATCTAGGTAGCTGACATATCTAGCTGACTTAACTATCTAGCTTCCTAGCTAGCTAGAGGACTTAACTAGCTGAAATAACTAGTGAGCCAGCAGGCTACACATCCGTAGTAACTAGTTTTTCAACCAGATAGCCAGCTGGCTAGACAACTGAGATAATGAGCTGACTTAACTAGCTAGCCAGCTAGTTAGATGGATGACTAAACTAGCTGACTTAAAAAGCTGTCCAGCTGGCTCACCAGCTGACTTATTTGCCTAGCCTCATATATAGCCAGCAGCCTAGCCATCTGATTTAACTAGCTGACTTAATGAAGTAGCCAGCTGGCTAGCCAGCAGACTGAATTAGTTAGCTACCTGGCTAGGCAGCTAGATAGTCAGGTGAGTTAACTAGCTGACATAACTAGATAGTTTGATGGCTAGCCAGCTGACTTAACTAGCTACCTACCTAACTAATCTGCTGCCTTGCTAGCTGAATTAACTACCTACCTGCCTAGCTAATCTGCTGTCCACTGTGCTGACTTAACTAGGTTACTTAACTAGCTAGCCATCTGGCTAGCCAGCTGCCTTAACTAGCCAACTACACTGCTAGACAGCTGGCTAACCAGCTAACTGACTTAACTAGCTAGCCAGCTGCTTTATCTAGCTGACTTAACTAGCTAGCTACCTTGCTAGTCAGGTGACTTGACTAGCTGAATTAACTATCTAGCTACTTAGCTAGAAATCTGACTGGACAGATGACTAAACTAGCTAACTTAAACTGCTAGCCATCTGGCTGGACATCTGACTTAACTAGATATCCAGCTGGCTGTCCAACTGAATTAACTAGCTGTTGTAACCAGCTAGCTAGCTGGCTAGCCATCTGCTGCAACCAGCTAGCTAGCTGGCTAGCCAGCTGGGAAGTCAACTGAATTAACTAGCTGACTTAATGAGATAACCCACTTACTAACCAGCTGACTAAACTAGCTTGCTATCTAGCTAGCTAGCTGGTTAGTCAACTGACTTAACTACTTGACTTAACCAGCCAACGAGCTGGCTGGACAGCTGACTAAACTAGATGACTTAACTAGTGAGCCAGCTGCCTAGACAGCTGACCTACTAGCTCTCTACCTAGCTAGCTAGCTGGCTAGCCAGCTGAATTAACTAGTTCACTTATTTAGCTAGCCATCTGGCTAGCCAACTGAGTTAACTATCTTGATACCTAGCTAGTCTGCTTTCAAGCCACCTGACATAGCTAGCTGACTTACATAGCTGGCCTGATTGTTAGTCAGCTGAATTAACAATCTTACTATATATCTAACTAGGTGGCTTGCCAGCTGACTTAACTAGGTGATTTTACTATCTAGCCAGTGGGCTATACAGTTGAATTTACTATCTACCTACCTAGCTAATCAGCTGTCAAGCAAGCGGACTGAAGAACGTAACATAACTAGCCAGCCAGCTGGCTAGCAGGCTGATTTAACTGCCTAACTACCTAGCTAGCCAGCTGGATAGCCAGCTGACTTAACTAGCTAGCTACCTAAGTAGCCTACTTGGTTGCCAGCTGACTTTGCTACCTAGCTACATAGCTGACCAGCTGGCTAGTTAGCAGACAAAACTAGGTTTTTTAACTACCTAGCTAACTGACTAGCCAGCTGAGTAACTAGCTAGCTACCCAGCTAGGCAGCTGGCTAGCCAGCTGACTTAACTCGCTGACTTAACAAGCAGGCAAGCTGACTTAACTAGCTGACTAAACAAGCTGGCTACCTAGCTAACCAGCTGACATAGCTAGCTGGTTTAAGTAACTAGCTACCTAGTTAGGAATCTAGCTAGCCAGCTGACTTAACTAGCTGACTTAACTAGCAAGCTGGCTGACATGACTAGCTGACATATATCTATCGTCCAATCTAGCCAACTGACTTAACTATCTGAAATAACTAGTTAGACTAATGACTACCCTTCTGACTTAACTAACTTTTTACCTAGCTTACCAGCTGGATAGC
>NW_007051378.1:3679-5171 GCF_000164805.1 Carlito syrichta | reverse complement strand
CGGTGGTTGGGAGCAGCCACTGCACTCCAGTCTGGGCGACAGAGCGAGACTCCAACTCAAAAAGAAAGAAAGAAAGAAAAGAGATCGGCACCGCCTTTCTGACTGATTACTCTAGTCTCAGACAGTAATCTAGAACAAGAAACACGACGTATCTATCTACTGTAAGCAACTAGGAAACCCAATAAAACATATGTAACAAAAGTTGCTACATATTGGAAACAAATATCAAATCACTACTGTTACAAAGAGAAAGAAAAACAATGAGATGAGCTCTAAAATTACGTCAGCTTCCTGCCTGCAGTTTTCAGGTCACCACACAGAGTAAAACAAACAAACAAACAAGCCTAACTTACATTATTGTAAGATTAAGAAAAAATACATCAGAGTAGAGGAAGTTGAAGGCAATTAGAATTTGTGGAGCAGAATACTGTAGGAGAAGGAGCTATAGAAAAATTGAGATTCAGAAACCTTCACAGAGTTCCCATGAGCCTTTGACTGAATTCTAATCTGTTCCTATGTGAGAAGAAATTTCTTCAAAGCCAGAAAATCACAATCAGAGAGCAATAGTCTAAAAAATTCCCTGCGTACAAACAGAACAGGGAATACTTCATGTTTTTGTCAGTGCAAATGGAAAGGTCTCCATATAGATATTAGAAAGAACATTTAGATGAATTTTACCTCAGTAGCATCAGTATTTGGGCTATACTAGACTTGTAGTAATGCCTGCTCTGGAGGTCAAGAGGTAGAGAAGTCAACCTCTAGAGTGCCAATTTTTTTCTAAGAAACCTGAAAACTCAATTATATATCTAAAGAAAGTCCAAAATTCCTCAAAATAAATCCTACAATTAAATTAAATCTAACATCTAGTCAAAAATCGCCTGACTTTCAAAAAATCAGACACATATGATCTATAGAGAGGAGAAAAATCAATAAACAGCTTTAGAAATTATAGAGAAAAATTGGAACTAGTAGATAATGCTAGCAGATAATTTTCTTTCTCATTGATCTCTTATGCTTTCACATATCTTGTGAGCAAGACACACTGGTTTTTGTTATGTTTTTAAGAATGTTTCTACAGAGAACAGCTTTGGTGATACAGACTTTTCCTCCATAAGTAGCAAATAATAAGTCTGTTTACAGCTTTAAAATAAAGAGACAGTGTCTCCCTCCAGAACAAAATGCAGAAATCCTGAATGTCTGGTAAATTTTTAAAAATGTCTCATGCTAGGGCAGAGCAGATGGGCTTACTGTCCATTACAAGAGATTCAAGTTTTCTGATTCAAGGTTTATCTCCTGTGGATCAACATATTTTGTGTTTTATACACAGGGTCTCATTTTGTTGCCCAGGCTGGCTTGCAGACGTGGTTTCATTCTCGATTCTTGAGCTCAATGATCCTCCTTTCTCATCTTCCTGAACAGCTAGAGGTGCCAGTGTGTTCCAGGCATGGGATCTTGCTATGCTTATCAGGGCTGGTCTCAAACTTTTGGCCTC
>NW_007051378.1:0-887 GCF_000164805.1 Carlito syrichta | reverse complement strand
TAAGTAGATTATATTGCTATATCTTCATAATCCTGAGTATTTTCTTCTACTGTATTTTATTTTGCTATTATTGATCACATCCAGAGAAATTTTATTTCAATTATTTTATTTTCATCACTAACATTTTTAGAGTGTTTAAAAATCCATTTTATTTATATTATCATTTCATTTGAATTTCTTTAACTATTTTTACGTACTTCTGTAAACAAGCTTTTTTATAATTTTGTAATCTCTATGTTTTCTGAGCCCCTACATATTCACTGATTTTTGTTTATTATGAGCCACTTTTTTAATTCAGATATTCCATATTTTTAGTGTTACTTTGTTGAGTGTCTAGGTTCTAATACCTTTCTTTTAAGAATGTTTAGCTTTTTTAAAGCTAATTTCAAATTAGTCTAATCCTTTTTAGCACTCTTTAAAATTTTTTTATATGACTACTCTTTGATGACCTTCTATTTGCAAATAATTTGTCCTTCAGACTTCTCCGTTGTATGTCCTAGATGAACACAAAGGAGTCTTTTTTTTTTTTTGCTTTTCAAAGTTCACAAATATTCTTAACCATTTTTCTAACCCTCTGTGAGCGATGGGAGTTCTTAATCTTACAACTCGTGTTTTATTCTTTATAACTTTTGTACTTTTACTTTACACAAGAGGGGCCAAACATCTAGACTAGCCTAAAGGAGACACCTATTCAGATTTATGGATTTTTGTGTTTGGGAGTTTTTGCATAACTTTTCTTTTTTATAAAACTCTGCTCCACAACTTGAAACCGCCTCCTCTGATTTCCACTTCAACTCAGTGAGACTTCCCAGACTGTATTTGGGTTCCCAACCTCTGGGGAATATTTGTAAACTATGCATTTGACAATACTAATATCTAGAATCTAC
>NW_007051377.1:0-1427 GCF_000164805.1 Carlito syrichta | reverse complement strand
CCCACTGCCACAAGGCTCTGCAGTAACCCTGGTTTCCCAAGAGTGTGTGTGGGGGATGGGGCAGTGATCAATGAAGGGAATCATGCTAAGTGGGTAGGAAGGAGGCAATTTGTGTATCTGAATCCTGAGATTGAGAAGTGTCATCCTCTAGGTCACATCGCAGGGCTTATCTCCCCTGTATTTACCTGTGACCCTGAAATATGACACTGTAGTTTGCTAAAAGGATGGTGGTGGAGCAGGCCCATTTCTCAGACAGGGACTCACTGCTGTGGTTGGGTGCCTCTGGGGTATGGAAGAGGGGTTGGAAATGGAATCTGCCTTGGGGTTAGGTGAGTGGGGTTGGGAACAGGAAAAGACTGCTCTCGGGGACTTCCCAGAGTCACAAAAGAGGTACCCTCCCATCTGTGTCAAGGGCCTAGAGGAGCCCAAGGTGTGGGGCAGGTGATCTGAAGTGTGCATGTGAGGGTGGCATGAATAGGATGTAAACTGCAGGGGGCCAGGCCCTGTGGAGAGATTTAGGTGGTCCCTTGGAAGGTGTGGCAGCATCAGCGATTATTCTGGAAAAATAAAGAGAAAGAAAGAGAAGGGAGGAAGAAAGAAAGAGACTGAACTCTGTCTAGTGCAGAAGCCTATTTAATGGGACAACTGTAAGCCTTTTATCCTAAAGTTTCACAGGCAAAATCACAAGATTTTCACGTGAACACAAAGCCAGGTGGATGAGGGGCGTCCCCCAACCACCAGATGTTTTTTCAGGTATGAGGAAGGACAAACTGCAAAATTGTTTTTTTGTTCCCTATGCTAGTTAATGTTCCTTAAAAGCAATGCAACAATCCCTACTAACATCATGTTGTTCTAATAATCAATAACTTCTAAAGCTCATGTGCACACAACACCCATGATGACTAACTTAAATTGTATTACCTTTCTATTCTATGCTAATACTACTTACACAATGCTGTGGAAGCTCTTAATTATAGCTTAAACCAATTCCTAAAGAATGTGGCCCAGTCCAAGGTTCACAGTGGGCCACTTCTTGGAACAATTGATTACAATCTCTTAACAAAATGTCTATTCTAAGATCCTATATATCTATCCTAATTTCCATAAAAGTTTCTAATTCCTAATCCTAATATATAAAGTTGATCATCAGCAATAAAGCTTCTAAAAATAAAACCCAAATATCAACTGTAAATGTACTAAGGCCAAAACCACAATAGTAGAAAATGGAGACAATGATATTTCTAAAGTTAACTATATTCTTATTAAACCTCAAAATATCATGATTGATCATGCTTGAACTAACATAATTCCCTGACGTAGCATGACCTATTCTACAATACTTACTATGAATAAAATAAATTCAATTTCTACAATAAGTAGGAAAACCCTACACTAACTGTAGCTGAAGTCAGTCTAAAAGATGGCAG
>NW_007051376.1:0-1126 GCF_000164805.1 Carlito syrichta | reverse complement strand
CTTTAAATTTGCTTATACTTGATTTGTGTCCAATTATGTGGTCGATCTTAGAATATGTTCCATGTGGTGATGAGTAGAATGTGTATTCTGTGGTCTTTGGATGGAGTGTTCTATAGGTATCAATTAAGTCCATTTGGTCCAGAGTCTCATTGAGGTTCCGGATCTCCTTGCTGATTTTTTGTCCTGATGATCTGTCTAAGGTTGTGAGTGGTGTATTAAAGTCCCCAGTTATTATGGTGTTAGAGTCAATGTCTTTCTTTAGTTTTCCTAGAAGTTGCTTTATGAATGTTGGTGCACCTATGTTGGGTGCATATATGTTTAGGATAGATATTTCTTGTTGATGGAGTGAACCTTTTATCATTATGTAGTGGCCCTCTGTATCTTTTTTAATTTTTGATAGCTTAAATGGTATTTTGTCTGAAATTAGGATCGCAACTCCTCCTTTCTTTTGTGTTCCATTCGCCTGAAAATTTGTTTCCCATCCTCTTACTTTGAGTCTGTGTATGTCCTTTCTAGTGAGATGGGTCTCTTGAAGGCAGTATATTGTTGCCTGGTGATATTTTATCCATTTTGTCATTCTATGTCTTTTCAGTGGTGCGTTTAGTCCATTCACATTCAGACTAATTATTGAAATGTGAGAGTTCATCATTATCATGGAGTTCTTATTGAGTTATTGTTCTTCCACTTGGTTTTTTCTTTTTTTTGTCTTTCTTTTGCTATTGGGGTTGGTTAGGGTATATTTTATTCTTTTCCCTGTACTCTCAGAAGAACGTTGTTCCTTTTTCCTCATCTTCTTGGGTTAGCACGGTGATAAGAGTTTCAGATAGAGCAGGGTTTGAGACCAGCCGGGGCAAAGGGCGAGACCTCAGGTATACAATAAAATTAAAAAAAAATAGCCGGGCATGGTAGCACACGCCTGTAGTTTTGGGTACTTGGAAGACCAAGGTGGAAGGATCACCGGAGCCCAGCGGGTTGAAACTGGGGTGGCCATGAGTGTGCCACTGCACTCCAGCCTGGACGACGGAGTGAGACTCCAACTGAAAAAAAAAAAAAAGAAAGACTACAGGGCTGCTTCATACCTGTTTGTGGAATAGAACTGAACTGACCTGTTCCAGCCTAATACCCC
>NW_007051375.1:0-902 GCF_000164805.1 Carlito syrichta | reverse complement strand
TAAAGTTTCTGTCTCTAGCCCTGTGAGGGAAAGTAGAGGAAGATGCAATAAACGTCAGCAAGAGAAGACTAATGACCTGAAGTACTTTGAATGTGGTTGACTGCCGGTCTTTCGGGAACAGAACGGTTGGAAGTTTGCTGTTGTTCTGAGTTTCCTCTTTAAGATCGGGGGTAAATTATTTCTTGGGAAGCTACTTCTCACTGTAAGCTCTTTCGATATCTGTGCTGATAATCTAATCTGAATATATTGGGCTTTATTGAGACCTTCCCTTTGAAATGGATTTGCTATCTATTTATTATTAAACTACTATTTGTTTATGTAGAATTTAAAGTGCCTTATCCTTTATGTAGACCTTGACGTTTTAAACGTGAAGTAGAATTGTTTTATCAATTGTGAAAATATTTGTTCTCTGAAAGCTGATTTTAAACAGTAAGGTAGGATGACTCTTGAAATAAATAAAACTCATAGCAGAACTTATATAATGGATAAATCTGAGATAAGAACAGTGAGCTGTGTTTTTTATAAAATATACCCCAAAGCTAATACTTTGTAAATACTACCATTTTTCTTTATGACTATAGTGTAACTACATTCCGGATGAAATAAATTTATTTTTTGACTAATGGGATTATAGAACAAAAATAACGTTCTGTAAGATTCAGTTCTATAAAAATAAAGTAAAATATGATATGAAATCCAACTTCACTAAATGTCACTGATCACTAGCAAATGTATTGCAATTGTGGGCTCTTTTTTATCAACCAGAGACCCCCGTTTTTCTAAGCATTTTTTTTTCTGTTTTGAGTTCACATATGGGCTTAGATTGGTAGTGGAGAAATTCTTAAAATAGGGTATGGAATTGGAATGCCATATAGGATAATGTCTGTAGAATTTACCCAGCA
>NW_007051374.1:0-1604 GCF_000164805.1 Carlito syrichta | reverse complement strand
TCATCAGCTATTATCTGACATTCTTCTGTCTAAAATTTCCAGGCTTACTTTAACTGAACACATTTTTAAAATTTAAAATCAGAATACCTTCTAAAGAATAAAATCACTGTTCACTATTCACCCCATATATTTAATTATGCATAAAATCTTCTAAGTTAACAAATCGTCCACGCACATCATCCTTTCCTGCACACAGCAGGAAACTCTTAATTCAGGTTAAAAATAAATTTGATATTGACTGAGTCCAAATTTTCTTACACTTAGTCATCAGAGGCACAATATAATCCATGTATTGGGTTCTTTAAGCCAATATGTCCTAAAATTTCTTAGAATTGACTTGTGCCTTGCAGACAAAAATATTAAGTAAGGCTTAATCATTTTAAAATACTGTGTGCATACTACAGCTTTTCAGATGGTTAGAGGATCCACTGATTTTTAAAGTTTCCTTCAAGGCACTCTAGAAATGGAAATAGCTTACCAACAAAGTGATACACTTTGAAAAAAACAAATACAAGATTCCTAGAAACCCATGTATTTTTTTTAGAATGTTGACATTCCCTTAACAAACTTACACATTAGGTTTCTTGAAAAGTTACTGTTTTGATTTTGGGAGTAATTATCATATCTACCTGAGCATTTATATATAGCAGAAGGCAAAATATATGCCATTACTGTAGCATGCAAATATCTGTAGCTTTAACTCTAATGGTTTATGCTATCCCTCTCTGCTGTATTCCCAATGCCACTAGCCAAGACCAAATAGTGTTCCATTAACTCAACTGATTAAGCTCTACTCCCTACTTTTTTGCTATAGTATTTCATCATGTAATCCATCCTTTTCTTGATTCATAAAAACTCAAATTTGATCACATCGCCTCTTCCATGGCTCTGCATCACATAGAGGATAAATACGAAATTTTCCAATGAAAAGATCTTTACAATCTGTCATCAGGCTACCTTTCTAGGGTCATTGTTGGCCACTGTTCTCTTCCACTTTCCTGGATAGTTTAATTCCTAGCTGCTATGAATTAAGTCCAGGACACACTTTTCACACTGCTCTATCACATTTTTGTACAAAAATACCAGCCTGTGCTCAGATGCGGAGGTCCAGTCTCCGCTGATCAGGGTCTGAGTTGGGGGGAGAGAATGAGAAAAAAAAGAGACAGAGAAACAGCAGGATTGGGAGGGTCCTCTCCCAGGTAGCTGAGAGAGAGAAAGAGAAAGAGAGAGAACTTTTCAGTTTTATCCCATGCCTCTTGTATAGGACAAATTTCTCACAAAGGAAGGCAAAACCATACAGGCAGGATATGTTAATATCTGAGTTAAATCACACAAGCAGAGTAAGTATCAATGACTAAACTATGCATATCTTAACATCTATGCTAAGCAAGGCAATCACTTAGGATGAGCAGGTTTGGGGGCCAGACTTGGCACCCCTTGGCTATCCATAGAAATGCAACTAAAACATCAGGGAAGACAAGGGAAATGTAGGCTTAGTTCCTTCAACATAAGTCAAAGAACACAAATCTTGTCAGCTTGTGTTCTTGGTTTCCTTCACTCAGAATGTTATTTGATTTTAATTCTCTTTAAAGTTAACACAGATG
>NW_007051373.1:0-478 GCF_000164805.1 Carlito syrichta | reverse complement strand
TTCATATGAAAATTTAGATAATCGAAAATTCTAGAAAACGACTTTGATGATACTGAAGCGATGTTCAAATCCTGAGAGACAAATGGCTCAACGGCTGGAAAATAATAGGAAAAACATGCAGAAGTGTCTAAACTAGAGAAAGTGATGACATATGATTAGGTTGTGCTATGACCAAACTCCAACAAGTCTCTGTGCCCATAGTAATGAAAGACTACATCGTGGGGAACCCCTCAGGGACCTCCCACTGTGGGAGCTTTTCTGTCCTCTCAATAACTTCTGCGTGAAAACAAAAAGACTACATTGCCCACTGGATCCTAGGACGGCCACTTACCCGTGCAGACGTTTTCGGATAGGTGTGAACACCTTGCTTCCTTCAATTCTTGGGAATGAAAATCCACCATATCTTCCGCTCTTGTCAGAGCACTGTACATAAATCCTTGATACTGAAGGCTTGCTCAGTCGTCAAGGTCCCGCCCAG
>NW_007051372.1:0-1246 GCF_000164805.1 Carlito syrichta | reverse complement strand
GGCTGACACGCGCCTTTTATACGTCGTTCTGAAGGGGCGGGGTGGCTTGACGGACTTGTGCGCGCGGGATTGGATGAGACTGTGTGACGCGGTTACGGAGACTATGATGGGTTGATTCGGGTTCGATTTGCACGGGATCGGGCTTAGTTACTTGTGATGGACGAGTGACTGCCAGACGGGCGGAACGGAAGGCCGGATGAGCTGGGTTTACACGGTCACGGCGTGTAGATCGACTTTGGTATGGGAGCCGGAGGTTGGAGTCGACGTAGAGCCCGCCGGGAGAGTGGCTGGCGCCTCAGAGTCGACTGCGATCTGAGCGCGGGAACGTCCGGAAGGGACTTATCGCTTACCGTTTACGTCCCGTTGCGGAAGCGGAGGTCGGCGCGGCGATTGGGGCGGACGGAGCTTAACGGGAGTTCCGGGTACACGCGCTGCTGAAGACGTTGTGTGACTTCACGATCGCGGTCGCTACGGGCGACGGGATGTGCCTAGTCCTACGGGGTCTGAGGTGAGATTTCAATATTGCGAACGTGAGGCGGGGATGAGATACGGTGAACGCTTCTTTTACGGCGAGTATCGCTTTTTTGAATCTCTTGGGTCTCTCGGTGTGAGACACCGGGCCTGGTCCCACCTAGAGATGATTCTTTTTCTTTTTTTTTTTTTAATGAGTTGGAGTCTCACTCTGTCACCCGGGCTGGAGGGCAGTGGTACACTCCTGGCCACCCCAGCCTTGACCTGCCGTGCTCTGGCGATCCTTTTGCCTCGGCCTTCCGAGTAGCTGGAACTACGGGCACGTGCTACCACGCCCGGCTATTTTTGATTTATTGTAGAGATGAGGTCTCGCCGGGTTCCCTGGGCGGGAGAACTACAGGCGTGCGCTACCGTGCCTGGCGTGTGTGTGTGTGTGTGTGTGTGTGTGTGTGTGTGTGTGTGTGGAGATAGGGTGTCGCCGAGGCGCCCGGGCGGGTCTCGAACCCGCGGGGTCGGGCGATTCGCTCACCTCACCCTTCCGGGGTGTGGGATGACAGGCTGAGCCGCCGAGCCCGGCCCACACACGTCTTGAATGAGAGTTTTGAAGGACTTCAAAGTTGCTAGCGATTTGCACTGAATGACGCCCTTTAGACTCCGGCCGTCTTGACTGACCTGACGTAAACCCTTCACGGTTGGAATCTAAAGACGTGAGTTTGCTGACGACTTCGGTCCGGAAAGGTACTACGGAAGCAGAGTTTTATGTTTTAAGGCATTC
>NW_007051371.1:1370-8718 GCF_000164805.1 Carlito syrichta | reverse complement strand
TCCCCTTTCCTTGTAGATTGTTCCATGTACATGCACAGTTGCAAAGGCATACCTGCTATTAGTATAAATGTTAACAGTCTTTCCTGTACCTGCTTTTAGGGTTTCAGCTAAGGCGATTAATTCTGCCTTTTGGACTGAGGTCCCTTGGGGAAGGGGTTCGGCCCATATCGTGTCCTGTAGCGTTACCACCGCTGCCCCCGCATACCTGGTTCCATTCTCCATAAAGCTACTACCATCCGTGTAGAGGGTTAAGTCCGGTTCTGGCCAGGGAACGTCCGTTAGATCTGGGAGCGGCTTCTGGAGGAACTCAGTGAGCTTGATGCAGTCATGGGTGCCGCATGTCCCCGCCAGCAGTAAGGTGACGGGGTTTAGCCTGGCAGTATGCTGGAACCTAATGCGTGGCTGGTTGAGAAGTAAAACCTGATAATGGGTGAGTCGGGTGTTGGAAATCCTATTAGCTGGGGCCCCTCAGAGAAGGACTTCTACTGCATGTGTGGCTGTGACACTTAGGTCCTGTCCTAGTGTTAACTTGTCTGAGTCTTTTATCAGCATAGTAACAGCTGCAATGCTTCGTAGGCAGGCTGGCCATCCTGCCACCACTGGGTCTAGTTTCTTTGATAAGTATGCCACTGGCCTATTCCAAGGCCCAAGTTTTTGGATTAGGACCCCCCGGGCAACTCTCTGGTTCTCATCTACAAAAAGATGGAATGGCTCTTCCAGATCTAGTAGGGGCAATGCTGGAGGTGAAATTAAGGCTTTTTTTAAGGTTTGGAAGGCTTTCTCCCCCTTTGGGGTCCATTGGAATTCTTTTTCTGGGCCCTTAGTGAGCTCATACAAGGGATTAGCGATTTCAGCAAATCATGGAATCCAGAGTCTGCAGTATCCTACTGCTCCCAGGAATTCCCTGACCTGTTTTTTTGTCCCCGGGATGGGGATGTTGACCACAGCCCAGACACGCTGACTCGATAGACCCCTCTTACTTCCCTGAAGGACGAACCCTGAGGGTTGCTCCTCCAGAAGAACAGCAGGTCTTCTTGGAGAGCTTCATTGAACAGCGTGGGAGAGTTCTTAAATGCTTGCGGGAGCCCTGTCCATGTGAGCTGGCCATGTTGTCCCATCTCCGGGTCTGTCCATTCAAAGGCGAACAGGAGTCGACTCTGTTTGGCCAATGGGATGCTGAAAAAGGCATCTTTGAGATCTAAAACAGTGTAGACCTTTCGCTCAGAAGGAAACTCAGTTAAGAGAGTGTACGGATTTGGGACTGTTGGGTGAATGTCGTCCACTCGTTTGTTAACTTCCCAGATGACCTGTCTGGACGATAGTCCCCCGTACCAGCCTTTCTTACTGGGAGCAATGGCGTGTTCCCAGCCTTTCTTACTGGGGGCAAGGGCAACAGAATACCTGCCTCCCGGAGGCGATGGATATGCCTAGCTATGCCTATTTGTGCTTCTTGGGATATAGGATACTGACGAACCTGGATGGGGCTTGCCTGACTTTTTAGTTGCACCACCACTAGGGGGCGGTGACTTGCAGCCCCGGTGGGTTAGTTTCAGCCCAGACACCAGGGAGCTCGCACCTTAGCTAGGTTAGGAGCTCTGAGTCTGGCTTAGGTAACGGAGGTATCTTACCTTCTGCCAACAGATACTCATCTCAGAGAGGCACTGTTACAAGGATCTTGGGTGGTTCTTTTAAATCCACTGTCGCTGTAGTTTCCTGAAACCCTATATTTGCTTTGAGTTTATGCAGAAGGCCAAGAGCGGGTATGGGCAGTCAGGTATTATCAGGAATGAGTGAGTTACTCTCCTTTTCCTAGATTTACAGTTCTTTCAGTAGTTCAGGGGTATAGGTTAGTTCCAGGTACCCCTTGTACCAGAGTATACTTATTTTGGAGAGGACCATTATATTTTTTAAGAACTGAATACTCTGTGCTCGTGTCCACCAAGAAGTGGACAGGGTTACCCCCTACCATAAATTCGGCCCTGGGCTCTGGGCGAGTATTAATAGAGCCCTGGCCCTGTCAGTCAGATCCTAACTGGAGCACTGGAGTTGGTTGCTGTGGCTCCAAGGTAGGGGGGCATTTTCTTGGCCTGTCTGGGCAGTCCTTTTTCCAATGTCCCCTTTTCTTACAAAAGGCACACTGGTCCTTGCCTAAGGGGATTTTTCTTCCTATACCCTTTCCTCAGCATTCCCCTATCCATAGTGTCGGCCAAGTCCCTTCCAAAGCTGCAACTATTACTTTAGCTAGTTTCTTTGCCTGTCTATCCTCAGAAGAATCTCTGCTATTATAAACCCTTTGGGCTACCTCAGCTAATTCTGACAAACTGTTTCCTTCAAACCCTTCAATTTTCTGCAGCTTCTTTCTGCTATCAGGGGCCGACTGGGAGACAAAGGCTATGACGAATGCCCTCTGATTTTCTGGGGCTTCTGGTTCTGTCAGAGCATATGTCTGATAAGCCTCCATGAGGCGCTCTAGAAAAGCAGTTGGAGGTTCCTGTGGTCCCTGAGTAACCTCGCTTACCTTAGACAGATTTGTAGGGCACCTTGCAGCAGCCCGGAAACCCCCCATTAGAGTCTGGTGGTAGGTGTGAGACACTCCCTACCGTGATCAGTGTTGGGGTTCCAGTCCAGCCTGTCAGAAGGGAAGATACGCTCCAGACATGCATGCTCAGCCAGTTGGCCGTCAGGTCCCAGGATTAGCTTTCTTGCCTCCTGCCAAATTCGCTCTCTGTCTTCTGCGGTGAAGAGGACCTGGAGAAGCTGCTGGCAGTCATCCCATGTAGGCTGGTGCATATAGAAAATAGTTTCTAAGAGAGAAATAAGGCTTTCGGGTTTTTCAGTGAATGGCAGATTCTGTTGCCTCCAATGGTACAAATCACTGGTAGAAAAAGGGACATAGACCATGAAAGGCTGGGGTCCTGTCCCCTCCACATTCACCCCCACGGCTTGCCACAGAGGGAGGATGACAGGTTTCCCCCGATGTCCCGGAGGTTGAGTTCGGACTTGTTGGCTGGTGGGGGGCTGTTGGGCCCACCACGAGAGGCAGAGGGAGAGTGGGGTAAAGGGGCTTGTAAGATGAACCATTCCTAGTATGTGCTGGACTAAAGATTTCTCGACCTCTCTGTCCCTGTCCTGCGCAGGATATAGTGGTGGAGTCTCGTCATCCTCCGGCGGAGGCGGGAGGACTAGAGTCTTAGCTTTAGTAGTTTCCTGTAAGGTTAAAACATGAAGAGGGTTAGATTCAGCCTTCCTCATCCATAATGGCTGCCGTAGGACGAGGTAGTACCAAGCAGTGATGTATGGAATCTGGTCCGGGTGGCGTCAGTAGATGATCCGTTGAACTCTCTCTGTTGCTGAAGGGTTAAAAGTTCCTTCTGATGGCCAATTACTGTTTGCAAGATTTGGCCATTCACAAGAACAGAGTACTTAGCTTATTCCTAAATACCTGGTCTCCTGTTTGCTGTGCAGCATTTTGAAAATCTTTACAATGATGCAAGACCAGTTCTAGTGGGATGTTTGGCCGAGAGCCTGACTGCCCCATGATATCAACAATAATAAGAGCAATAGAAGACATGACAGTTACGAACACAAAGCCCAACAAGACAAAGACAAGGACCGGCCTGATTGCCCGAGGGCAGACCCAAAACAGGGGACCCTGGTGACATCTCACCAGGACCCTGGACTCAGGAAGTAACACTGCATTCAGCTTTCCTGGAAGTCCAAACAGACCTGTGCACATTACAGAACAGGAACCTGGCTTACCTCTCTGAGGATTCCAGAGGTGTTGTGAGTCTGCCAGGGATGGCGAACACTGAGCCCGCCCGGTAGTCGGCCACCTGAGAGTCCGTTCCAGGCCCATCCGACAGCCAGCTGCTCCAGTGCTAACAAACGTCATGAGTCTACAGGTTAGCAGGCTCACAAGGCCACTAGGCATAAAGGATTGTGTCAAGCACTCGGTTCCCGGCCAGGGAACCAAAATGATGTGGGGTCCGAGCGTTTGATTCACGGCACTGACACACAATTTGCCGAGAGAGGTTTGTTAGCTTATTAGTCAGGGCACCCACCAGACTCACAGATCTCTAGGCGAGGGCCTCATACTGCAGCTGGGACCTTTCTTAAATATACAAAAGCCCGTGTAATCCACAAGGCCGTTATAATTCAAATTCGAACAACACAAAGCCCACCAGAAGAGGGGCTTGCTCACCATAATTCAAACAGAGAAAAGCCTGCCAGAATTTGAAGGGGCTTATCACACAACACTCACACACTGCCAGCGGGGATTACAGAAGCAAAAAAAGCTGGTTAACTTATCTAACATAGCCACTTGGGGCTTCCAAGTTGGGCGTTCTTTCCAGGGTTTCCAAGAATTGCTAAGTTTTAGGGGAGAGGTCACAGCACACAGTTTCACCATACTTAATATATGAGGTTATAGTTTCATTACATTTCACATAATTCATCACACTTAATATATAAGGCTTCACACAGGTTCCACACAATTCATCACCTCTTACAGCACCTTTTTTAAAAAGCTGAAATTCTGTTTAAAAAAGTCATTTGGGAAAGTACAAAATAGAACATTTGAACAGTAGGCTAGAACAAGTAGAAGAAAGGATCTCAGAACTTGAAGGCAAGGTTTCCTAATTAACCTGATCAGACATCTTATATAATAAAGAAAAAAGAATCAAAAGAATGGAACAAAGCCTCCAAGAAATGTGGGATTATATAAAACACCTAAACCTAAATATCATACATGTTCCTGAGGAAGAAGAGAAACCAAAGATTTGGAAAACCTACTTGAGGGAATAGTAGATAAAAGTTTCCCTGGCCTTGCCAGAGATTTAAACATCCAGATATATGTAGCCCAAAGAATCCCCAGAAAATTAATTGCAAAAGGCATTGTCAAAGCATATAGTCTTCAGGTTATGCAAAGTTAATGTGAAGGAAAGAATTCAAAGAGCAGCGAGAAAAAAATCATCAAATAACGTACAAAGGTAAACCTATCAGACTAACAGCAGACTCCTCAGCAGAAATCCTAAAAGCCAGAGGGGATTGGGGCCCTATCTTCAATCTTCTAAAACAGAATAACTAACTGTCAGTCAAGGATTTTGTATCCTGTAAAATTAATTTCATAAATGAAGGAGAAGCAAATTATTTCTCAGACAAGCAAACACTCAGGGATTCTGTCGCCACTAGACTGGCTCTACAAGAAATACTCAAAGGAGTTCTAAACATTGAAATAAAAGGTCAGCCAGAATCGGTGGCTCAGCCTGTAATCCCACACCTTTGGGAGGCTGAGGTGAGTGGATTGCCTGAGTCCACGGGTTCGATACCCGCCTGGGCAACTTGGCAAGACCTCATCTCTACAATAAATCAAAAATTAGCCAGGCATGGTAGCACATGCCTGTAATTCAGGCTACTCGGAAGGCTAAGGCAGAAGGATCGTCGGAGCCCAGTGGGTCGAGGCTGCGGTGGCCGGGAGCAGCCACTGCACTCCAGTCTGGGTGACAGAGTGAAACTCCAACTCAAGAAAAAAAAGAAATAAAAGGTCAAAACACACCAGCAGAAAAACACTGAACATTAGAAAGCTCACAGGGATTATAGAACATCAACACAACAGAGAAAATAAAAGCAATAGGAAAATAACCAACATAATGAATGGAATAATACCTTACATATCATTGTTAATTCTGAACATAAATGGTATCAATGCCCCACTTAAAAGATCAAGATTGGCAGAATAGATTTTTTAAAATACAATCCAAATACCTGCTGCCTTCAAGAGACCTGTTTAATACACAAGGACTCCCATAGACCCAAGGTAAAAGGTGGGAAAAAAATTCCATGCAAATGGAAACCAAAAATGAGCAGGAGTATCCATTCTCATATCAGATAAAACAGACTTTAAAAACAGTAATAAAAAAATTATTATATAGCAATAAAGGGATCAATCTAGCAAGAAGACTTTTACATTTAAATGCACCTAATATGAGAAGTCCCAGCTTTATAAAACAAATTCTACTAGACCTAAGAAAAGAGATAGATAACAATATGATAATAGTGGGAGACTTCAACACTCTAGTGACAGCAATAGACAGATCATCAAGGCAGAAAGTCAACAAAAAAAACACTGAAGTTAAACTGGACCCTAGAGCAAATGCACCTAACAGATATCTACAGAACATTCTACCCCCAAACAACAGAATATACTTTTTTCTCATTAGCACATGAAACATTCCTCAAGACAGATAATATCATAGGCCACAAATCAAGTCTCAATAAACTCACAAAAACTGGCTTGGCATGATAGTTCCTGCCTGTAATCCAAGCAATTTGGGAGGCCAAGATAATGGATTCTTGGACCCAGGAGTTCAAGACCAACCTGGGCAACGTAGCAAGAACTCATCTCTATGAAAAAAAGAATGGATATCATATCAAGCACCCTCTCAGACCACAAAGGAATAAACTAGAAATTAACTCCAAGAAGAATTCTCAAAACCAAACAAATACATGAAAACTAAGCAATCTGCTCCTGAATGATCTTTGAGTCAACAATGAAATTAGGGTGGAAATTTAAAAATTTATTGAAATGAATAACAACAATAACAGAAGTTATCAAAATCTCTAGGACACAGCTGTGCTCAGAGGTAAATTTATAGAGCTTAAATCCTACATTAAAAAGGACTGAAAGACTTCACATTGGCAACCTAACCATCACACCTTAAGGAACTAGAAAAACACAAAAAAGCCAAGCCCAAAGTTAGTAGAAGAAAAGAAATAATGGAAGAGCAGAGCAAAACTAAATGAAATTGAAACCAAATAAAAATACAAAGGATCAATGAAGCAAAAAGTTGGTTCTTTGAAAATATCTTTTGCAACAACTTAGATGAAATTATAGAAGTAATGCAGAAATGGAACACCAAACACCACATGTTCTCACTTATAAGTGAGGGCTAAACTAAGGATACTCAAAGCCATATAGAATGGTATGATGGACACTGAAGACTCAAAAGGGGGAGAGTAGAATGCGGAAAGGGATGAGAAGTCTCCTATAGGGTACAGTATGCACAGGTGGGGGTGGTGGGTACACTTAAAACTCAGACTTCTTTACCACTATACATGCATTCATGTAAATAAAACTATTTGCACCCTCTAAAGTACTTTTTAAAACAGGTATCTTATAGTCAGTTAGGTGATTTTTTTTTCCCTCTATTTTTCAAAATTCTCCAAATCTTTTATATAAGAATGCCTTTAGAAAAATAAGCATTTTTGGAGACGGGGCAAGATGGCGATGGCATAGGTGAACTGGTGAGATTCTCTGAACGTGAGTTCCCAAAAAGGCTATCACTTCGCT
>NW_007051371.1:0-750 GCF_000164805.1 Carlito syrichta | reverse complement strand
CAGGGAGGCTCTGAGCGCCCGCCCCTCAGAGACACCGGTTCCATTACTGGCTGAATACTCTGTAGGGTCCCAGTGCCACTCTCGTCATTTACAGCCTGCCTTTTGGAACTTTGGAGCTCTGGAACTCCGGGTCCACCCTGGCTGAGGCACACAGCGTGAGACCCCAAGCCAGAGGACCCAGACAAGCGGAGAAAAACAGATCTGCTTAAACTGCCTTGCCATTCTCCAGGCAGAGACTTCCATTGCCCTGCCCACCTAGCAACAAACTTTACCTCATTTCCTAAGGCCAGGTATTGCAGCATGCGGGGAAGTTTTGGGTCCCTGCTCCCTCCAGCTCTCTCCCTAGCCCAGCATCCGGCACCGCAGGTCGCACAGGGAGGCTCTGAGCGCCCGCCCCTCAGAGACACCGGTTCCATTACTGGCTGAATACTCTGTAGGGACCCAGTGCCACTCTCGTCATTTACAGCCTGCCTTTTGGAACTTTGGAGCTCTGGAACTCCGGGTCCACCCTGGCTGAGGCACACAGCGTGAGACCCCAAGCCAGAGGACCCAGACAAGCGGAGAAAAACAGACCTGCTTAAACTGCCTTGCCATTCTCCAGGCAGAGACTCCCATTGCCCCGCCCACCTAGCAACAAACTTAACTCAGCTCCTAAGGCAACAGTGTGAAACAGGAGACAAAACCCCACCCCTATGCTGCAACGAAAAACAAAAGGGAGAGGCTGGAATCGGAGATCACAGAAGTGACTCT
>NW_007051370.1:0-657 GCF_000164805.1 Carlito syrichta | reverse complement strand
CTGGGGACAGGCGAGAGTACACAGGAGAGGCTGGTGGGAGTCTCCTCCCTGAGATAGGGCAGGAACCCTGAGTGACCTGCCGTGCAGATCCCTGCTCTCCAACCATGCCTGGGGCTGCAGATTCAGAGACGGGATGAACAGGCCCGGCCAGGCACCACCCAGGGAGATAAGTACTGTTATTATACCATTTTATTTATTTATTTATTTATTTATTTATTTATTTATTTATTTATTTGAGTTGGAGTCTCACTCTGTCGCCCAGACTGGAGTGCAGTGGCCGCTCCCAGCCACCGCAGCCTCGACCTGCTGTGCTCTGGCTATCCTTCCGCCTCAGCCTTCCGAGTAGCTGGAACTACAGGCGCACATACCACGCCCAGCTAATTTTTTTGATTTATTGTAGAGATGAGGTCTCGCCTGTCCAGGCGGGTCGCGAACCCACAGGCTCAGGCAATCCACTCACCTCAGCCTCCCAAAAGCGTGGGATTACAGGCTGAGCCACCGAGCCCGGCTAATTATACCGTTTTAGAGATGAGAAAACAGCTTCAGAGAGGTGAAGTCACCAGTCCAAGGTCACACAGCTTGCGCACAACAGTGCCCGGGCTCCACCCCAGCCCGTACCCTGCGCCCGCAGAGCCTGGCCACTCACCGCAGATCCAG
>NW_007051369.1:0-1261 GCF_000164805.1 Carlito syrichta | reverse complement strand
CTGCCTTCTTATGTCCTCACATGGCCTGTCCTCTGCACATGGATGTCCCTGGTATCTTTCTGTGAGTCCATATGTCCTCTTTTTATTAGGACACCAGTCAGATTAAAGTCCATTCTAAAGGCCTCATTTTAACCTAATATCTTCTGCAAAGTCTTATATCCAAATATGGAGACATGATGGTATACTGGAGGTGGAAACTTCAACACATGAGCTTGGAGGGGTGCAAATCAAACCATGGCACCATCCATGGCCATCCATGGCCACCCATGACCACCTGTATTCTGTCCACCCAGGCAACACCAGAGCTCACTCACTGGACCTACATTCATTGCTGACACTGCAATATGCCCTTTATCTTTGGGCCAAAAGTTCATAGAAGAAGCTCTGGAGTTTCTCCTCTTCACTATTAAACAAAAATGAAAATATGTCACATGTGGAATGATCTGTATTTATATATGATACAGATATACGGTATGCTAAAGCTTTTCAATTTTACTTATTATGAAGTTAAATTTGCCACCTAGATACAGTTTATTCATCTATAAAAATAAAACTCGAGTTTGTCTGACTTTATATACACACTAGATAAGAAGAGTCTCACATTTGAAGAAAGCACATTTGAGACAACCAGCACATTTGAGACAACCCTGGGTCCCAAGTGACACCCCCTTTCTCCCCATTGATTCTCAGGTGGTCAATAAACTGACTGAATACTTTTGTAAGCAAAGGAGGTAGCATGTTGCTCCTGCTGTATGCAGTAGGTGTGCCAACCCCACCATCTTGACATCGTTTCTGGCATGCATGTTTCAAGGCTGTCAGCCAAGCTCTATATTCTAGGTTTTGTAAGAGAGGAAACCCACAGTGGTTCAGCCCATCATGCAAATGTACGTGGGTCCCAAGGCTTAGCATATATGCATTGGGTATGGCCAAGAAACAGTTGCCATGAAGCCAGAACATGTGAACCAACTCCTGCCTCCCATCAGCTGCTAACTACACCAGCACACGCATCACCACTATGGCCATGAGAGGGTAGTTAAGGATCAGTGATCGTCTCACAAGCGGGAGACATTCTGACATTATCTCTAGGTTTGAGTTCAGTGACTCATCTAAGTCGCTCAGTAGTGTGTCATAAATTCAGACTAGAACCTGGCGTCTCTTTGGCAGGTCCCATGCTGGACCAGGGACAGACAGACATGCTGATTGATGATGTCTCCTTCCTCATACCCTCTCCTCAAGACCCCATGGAAGTCCCAACTCTCTG
>NW_007051368.1:0-790 GCF_000164805.1 Carlito syrichta | reverse complement strand
TGATTTGAGGTGGACGGCGCATGCATGTGGGTCTAGGTGGCTGCGTGTCTGTGTCGTGTCGTGTGCACGATGGGTGCACACTGATACGTGCATGTTTTAGTGTGGATCCTGTGCTGGTGTTTCTAGGTATTGTGCTCGGTTCAATATTGGTGTGTACATTCCTACCACATGTGTGCAATTCCATGAGACTCTATGTCGGGGTGTGTGTGTGTTTGAGGAAGTTGGGCCAGTGTCTTTTGTAGCAGGAAGACTAGAAGAGAGTACAGCTAGCTAGTACTACTGAATCCTGGGCAGTGCTATTTGACTGCTTTTCCTCTTCTTTAACCTTTGGAGCTTATGTTTCAATCATGGAAAGAATGTCTCTATAGAAATGCTGGTTGACAGAGGGTCGGCTTTGATGTGTTGTATGCATATGTGTGGATATTTCTTTGGTTTTCCATTTTCTTCTTTTAAAGGACAGCTGTGAATGTATTTTTTTAAAGATATTTCTCTGCAGTGTGCCTAGGGAATGCAAAACATTACATCTGAAGCTCAGTCTTTCAGGGTTTTGGTTGCATAAATTAAATATTTATTCACCAACTTACTATCTTTGGTAAACTGGCCAACAGAAAGCTGACTGCACACAGCGAGGGTGTGTGGGTGTGTGTGTGTGTTGGGGGGGGGGCAAGAATGTGTTTTTGGGTAGACTTTTTAAAGATTGTTTTACTCTAAGTGTAGTCATTTTTAAAAGGATTTGAGTAACTACACTATGCTCAAGTAGAACATTTGTCAAAAGTAATCATCCGAGTTT
>NW_007051367.1:0-641 GCF_000164805.1 Carlito syrichta | reverse complement strand
TCCACAAAATATGCACAAATTGTTTATTTTTAATTAAAATGTTCACATTTTCATAGCAAGTGGCATTTAGAATTGTAAAAAATTAATCCTATGACCTTCGTATCATTCGTTGATTGCTATATATTATTAGGATGAAGCCTCCTCATGTGGTAAATATATAGATTTACATCAATAGCATATCTGTGATTATGGTTTTTAATATTCTCTTAGAGTCCCTCCTAAGGAAGCCAGTCCACAAGAACTTTTAATGCTGCTAAGCAAAGCAATTATATTTTGTAAACCCTTGTCTACAAAATACATCTAAACATTTATTCTAAAAAATAACTTGTGACCAACGTTAGAGTCAAAAGTATGCTTATTGTAAACTATATACATCGGAAAATTAAAAGAAAGTGTCCCCAAACAATAAATTATTACCTATTTTTATGAGAATACTATATATATATATATATATATATATATATATAGTTGGAGTTGGAGTCTCACTCTGTCGCCCAGACTGGAGTGCAGTGGCACACTCCCTGGCCACTGCAGCCTCGACTTGCTGGGTTCCAGCAATCCTTCTATCTCAGCTTTCCAAGTAGCCGGAACTATAGGTGCATGCTATCACACCTAGCTATTTTTTGATTTATAGAGAGGAG
>NW_007051366.1:0-737 GCF_000164805.1 Carlito syrichta | reverse complement strand
TCACTCTGTCACCCAGACTGGAGTGCAGTGACCGCTCCCGGCCACCGCAGCCTTGACCTGCGGGGCTCTGGCGATACTTTCGCCGGAGCCATCCAAGTAGCTGGAACTACAAGCGCGCGCGACCATGCCTGGCTCATTTTTGATTTATTGTAGAGATGAGGTCTCGCCAAGTTGCCCAGGCGGGTCTCAAACCCGTGGGCTCAGGCAATCCACTCACCTCAGCCTCCCAAAAGCACGGGATTACAGGCTGAGCCACTGAGTCTGGCTTCAATTTATTTTTTAATCAATGTTTTGTAGTGTTTATTATTCATCTCTTAGCTTTTTGACCCTTTCTATTTGTTTTCCTGGTCTTATATTTATCTCTGCTTTGATCATTTAAAATTTTCTTCTTTCCTTACATTGTGGCTAACAGTTGACGCTTGGATATCATGACTTTAAATTGTGTGTCCATTTGTACAGATTTTATTTTTTATTTTGAATATGTGGGGTACAATTCAGGGTTAGTTATACAAATACTCATATAAGGTACTCTTGATGAGGCATGATCCCCTTTCCCTGGCAGTTTCCACTGCTGTAATCCTGCCCACCCTCCTCCCCTGGTAGTTTCCTACTACTGAAAATCTATTTTTTATATTATTATGATTGTTGTTCAAGGCCTGCTTATGGGTGAGAACATGTGATATTTGGTTTTTATTTCTATGAGAGATGACTCAGTATTATAGACTAAGACCATCCAT
>NW_007051365.1:0-663 GCF_000164805.1 Carlito syrichta | reverse complement strand
CCCAGACTGGAGTGCAGTGCCGCTCCCGGCCACCGCAGCCTCGACCTGCTGGGCTCCGGCGATCCTTCCGCCTTAGCCTTCCGAGTAGCGGGAATTACAGGCATGCGCTACCACACCCGGCTGATTTTTTGATTTATTGTAGAGATGAAGTCTCGCTGCCCAGGCGGGTCTCGAACCCGCAGGCTCAGGCAATCCACTCACCTCAGCCTCCCAAAGGCACGGGATTACAGGTTGAGCAACCGAGCCTGGCGGTTTACTACTTTTTAAATTTTATCAGTGGCTAACCTAAGGAAGGAGTTTTGTGGGGAGGGGGGATGCAATTATTGTCTCTATCAGGGTGAAAAGAGACAACAATCGTTCTATCTCCTCTTCTCTTACAGGAGAAAGCAAAGTTTCTGGGTGACAATTACCTTGAGGAAGGCCCTGCTGGAAATGATATCCGGAGGACAAATGTAGCCCAGATCCGCATGGCCTATCGTTATGAAACCTGGTGTTATGAGCTCAATTTAATTGCTGAGGGTCTTAAATCAACAGAATAAATTAAACAAATAATAATGTGGGTGAGATTTTCATTGTAGAGCTTGAATAATAATAGTCACCAGTTTTTTGTTTTTGGGGGTTTTTTGGAGTCAGTCTCACTCTGTCACTCAGACAGGAGTACAG
>NW_007051364.1:0-777 GCF_000164805.1 Carlito syrichta | reverse complement strand
CACTAATCTCTGATAATCTTTTGTAATTCTTCAGAGTCTGTTGTGACTTGATCTTTTGCATTTCTGATTTTGTTTATTTGAATATTGTCTCTCTTTCTCTTGCTCATTCTGGCTAGGGGTCTATCAATCTATTCTGGTTATGGTCTATCAGTCTTGCTTATTCTTTGAAAGAATGAGCTTTGGCTGGGCTCGGTGGCTCAGCCTGTAATCTAAGCACTTTGGGAGGCTGAGGTGAGTGGATTGCCTGAGCCCGTGGGTTCGAGACCTGCCTGGGCAACTTGACGAGACCTCATCTCTACAACAAATCAAAAATTAGCTAGGCGTGGTAGTGCGCACCTGTAGTTCCAGCTACTCAGAAGGCTGAGGTGGAAGGATTGCTGGAGCCCAGCAGGTCAAGGCTACAGTGGCTGGGAGTGGCCATTGCACTCCAGTCTGGGTGACAGAGTGAGACTCCAACTCAGAAAAAGAAAGAAAGAAAGAATGAGCTTTTTGTTTTCACTCTTTTTTTCTATTATATTTTTATCTTCATGTCCCATATCTGGGCCTTTACTTTGGTGATCTACACTCTTCTGTTAAAATTAGGGATTTGGTGGTCTTGCCTTTCCACCTCCCTTAGGATATTTGTTAGTCTGTTAACTTGTGATTTTTCTATTTTTTTGATGTGTGATCATAGAGATATAAATTCCCCACTTAGTACTGATTTCATGGCATCTCAGAGGTTCTGGTAAGATGTTTCTTCATTTTCATTTGTTTCCAGGAATCTTTTAATTTCTGCTT
>NW_007051363.1:0-1282 GCF_000164805.1 Carlito syrichta | reverse complement strand
AATGTATGGTTTTTAAAATCATAACACCATAATTCTCATTCTATTCTAATAAAACGATGACTTTAACCCAAAACTTAAATCTCTTTTCCTAGTATATTAATACATGGTTATGTGTAAAATTTCCTATTGTCATATTAGAAGCAAAAACAGCACCGTTGGGAAAATTTCGGTATACTAATCAAAGGATCTTAAAATTGACCTACAGGAACAGGAACTAAAGTCATAATCTGAGAAAAGGAAACTTAAAAACTTAAACAAAACTTAAAAGTTTTCTATGAATGCTTATTACTGTTTAAATCTTTTCGATGGAAATTGTATCATCTTAAATGTGTGTTTTATCCAAACAAATCTATTCTAAAAATCAAATAGTAGCTGTCACACTCTTGGATAATGGGCTGCACGGTTACCATGACAATGACCATGGGCTGAAGCAAACAGAGTTTCGGCATGTAACGAAACTAGAAAAACGTCCTGCCTGGCTAGAGGCGGGGCAATAAAACTATTATGATAATTTAGTTTCTAATCTTAATCCTAGGAGAAACTGCCTTTGGGAACAAGAGCTGACTAACCAGTCTACAAGGAAATAGAAGTTTAAAAATATCTAGAAAAAAGTACAACTTAGAAGGGACAAAGTCATATAAAATAATTCTACTGTGCAACTTTCCATCAGGTGTATAGAGATTTACTTATAAATTTTACTGCCATGTATGCACACTGGTCACTAATCACATGCCAATATTATAGGTATAACTGATATCCTATGTCAGAGGCGATCTTCCCAGATGGACCTTTACAGGCCTCCCGCCATGTAGCTATAGATGTTGGCTCCCAACAGGTTGCCTAGCACATGGCTCTCCGATCATATTTTTTCCTAAAGAAATCATATAATTCAAACAATAGAAAACTTAATTTGCTTCTATATTCATGTTGTCACAAGAAGCAGGCTTATTATTATGCTGAAGCCACTGGTAGTAGTGGGGGCTTTTGAATTCAGTAGTCATTTGACACCTCTCTGTCTCTCTTTCTCTCTCTTTCTCTCCCTCTCTTTCCCTCTCTCTCTCTCTCTCTCTATTAGGCCCAGAACCAATGCAATATTTAACATCTCTCAAGTACCTTCTTGCCACTACTTTCTTATTTTCACAACATGGAATGGTTGTTTCATGCAAAAAGAGAGAAGGAAATATTTGACAGTGAATTGTCATGGCATGTCTTGTGCCATAGGCTGAGTTGAGTATTAACTGCAATCTGCTGATTTTGGAAGAGATGAGGGTATTTCCTGTTG
>NW_007051362.1:0-830 GCF_000164805.1 Carlito syrichta | reverse complement strand
AACCACAAAATAAAATTTTAAAAAACTTTGAAAAATGAAACATGAATAATGTTGGAAAAATCATGAAGAAAGAGGCATTGCGTATGTTTATACTGTTAGAAGTGTGAGTTAGGCTTTACAATTGTGAAACACTGTGGGGTTAGCTGTTCATGTGCTAACAGCCTACAGTATAGAAACTGCAATCTTAGGAATACATTTGAGAGAAATCATCCCCTATGTAAAGAAAAGAGATGGACTATAATAGTTATGACATCATAGTTTCAGAGCTACGTTCTCAAAACCATACAAATCTTCATCCACGAGTTTCAAAAACATATTTGAGAGTCATCAGAAAATGACGAAATATGAATAACGTACATTCACATGGCTGCATGTAGGAAACCGAATGTTTCTCAAAACCAAATTCATGCTTAACATGATATGATCTCCTATACTGCGATAAAAGAAGTAACACAAGCTACTTTTTTCGAAATACAGGCAAATAGGCTAAAATGAGGTTAAAATATTATACCTTGATACTTAAGTTAATATTTACCTTCAGCTAAATGCCAGAAATTTCGTTTTTTTAGTCAGATAGTAAGCATAAAAAGAACAATTTTATTATGATTTTGGTATGCTTCCTCCATTAAACACTTAAGGTTGTATGATTGCCAACTTAGAGAATATAATGAAGAAACTTATACCCCTTTACTAATGAATATAGAAAAGGCCAAAATCACCTCAATTGCTTTTTCTAACAATAGGCACAAAAGCAGTGTTCTGTTTAACTTGGTTGTCGCTAAGACTTTGTCATGCCTGTGTACATCAGTGATATTGGTCTGTGGTATTCT
>NW_007051361.1:0-537 GCF_000164805.1 Carlito syrichta | reverse complement strand
TAAATGGACAAAAAGTGGAACCAATTCCCCTGAAAACTGGAACTAGACAAGGATGCCCACTCTCTCCCCTCCTGTTCAACATAGTATTGGAAGTCCTGGCTAGAGCAATCAGAGAAGAGGAGGCAATCAGAGGTATTCAAATAGGAAAAGAGGCAGTCAAGTTATCTCTCTATGCAGATGATATGATGGTGTACCTCGAAAACCCAAGAGAATCTGTCAAAGGCCTCCTTACATTGATAAAGGCCTTTGGCAAAGTCTCAGGATACAAAATAAATGTACAAAAGACAATCGCATTTCTCTACACCAATAATAAACAAACAGAAACCCAAATAAAAAACACAGTTCCATTCACAATAGCCACAAAAAAATGAAATACCTTTGCATCTTCCTAACCAGAGACGTGAAAGACCTTTATAATGAAAATTACAAAACACTGCTCAAAGAAATCAAAGCTGACACAAACAAGTGGAAAAATATCCCATGCTCATGGATCAGAAGAATCAACATTGTGAAGATGTCCATCTTACCTAAGGCAAT
>NW_007051360.1:0-781 GCF_000164805.1 Carlito syrichta | reverse complement strand
CAAAGACATAGACACTAAACAGCATGATGCTAAACAACTCTGGGTCAGTGATGAAATCAAAACAGAGGTTAAAAGATACCTGTAAACAAATGAAAATGAAGAACCCATCTTACCAAAACCTCTGGGACACCATGAAAGCTGTAGTAAGAGGGGAATTCATATTCCTACAAACACACATGAAGAAAATGGAAAGATCACAAGTTAACAACCTAACAAGTCACCTAAGGAAGATGAAAAAGCAAGACCACCAAACTCTAACTTCAGCAGAAGAATCCAGGTCGCCAAAGTAAAAGCCCAAATCCAGGACATAGAAGACAAAAAAAAAAAATACAAAAAATAAATGAAATAAAAAGCTGGTTCTTTAAAAGGATAAACAAGATTGATGGTCCCCCAGCTAGACTGACCAAGAAAAAGAGAGAAAAAGCCCAAAAAACACAATCAAAAACACAGAAGATGAAGTCACATTTGATCCTGAAGAAATACAAAAGATCAATAGAGACTACTATGTACACTTGTATGGAAACAAACTTGAAAACCTTAAGGAAATGTAGGACTTTCTGTCATCACACAACCTGCCTAGGTTGAAACAAGAAGAAATTGAGACCCTAAATAGAGCAATAACAATCAAGGAAATTGACTATGTAATAAGAAAACTACCTCCAAAAAAAACCCCTGGACCAGATGACTTTCCAGAAAAATTCTACAAGACATTAAAGAGGAGCTGATACCAATCCTACTAAAGATATTCCAGGTGATTGAGAAGATGGAACTCTCCCCAAAT
>NW_007051359.1:0-735 GCF_000164805.1 Carlito syrichta | reverse complement strand
TGGAACTACGGGCACGTGCTATCACGCCCGGCTATTTTCGATTTATTGTAGAGATGAGGTCTCGCCGGGTTCCCTGGGCGGGAGAACTACAGGCGTGCGCTACCGTGCCTGGCGTGTGTGTGTGTGTGTGTGTGTGTGTGTGTGTGTGTGTGTGTCTGTGTGTGTGAGTGTGTGTGTGTGTGTGGAGATAGGGTGTCGCCGAGGCGCCCGGGCGGGTCTCGAACCCGCGGGGTCGGGCGATTCGCTCACCTCACCCTTCCGGGGTGTGGGATGACAGGCTGAGCCGCCGAGCCCGGCCCACACACGTCTTGAATGAGAGTTTTGAAGGACTTCAAAGTTGCTAGCGATTTGCACTGAATGACGCCCTTTAGACTCCGGCCGTCTTGACTGACCTGACGTAAACCCTTCACGGTTGGAATCTAAAGACGTGAGTTTGCTGACGACTTCGGTCCGGAAAGGTACTACGGAAGCAGAGTTTTATGTTTTAAGGCATTGAACTGAAATCCTATTTGACCGATAGACTGAAAGATCGATGGGCCCCGTCCGAATGAGAGCATTCTATTGGACCGCTTTTAAATGATGCCGCTGTTTACTGAGGATCGATGGATTTAGGTTTTTAAGAAAATTCTGTTACTTTGATCTAATTTCGTTCTGGCCTAACGTCGGTGCTTGAGATTAATGGCGGATTCGTCGATCTGACTGTTTTTGGCAAGCTAGATGGTTTGTGGGATTCCG
>NW_007051358.1:0-511 GCF_000164805.1 Carlito syrichta | reverse complement strand
TAGAATGGCAAAAATGGATAAAAATACCATCAGGCAACAATCTATTGCGTTCAAGAGACTCACTTCACTAGAAAGGACACCCACAGACTCAAAGTAAGAGGATGGGAAACAAACTTTCAAGCGAATGGAATACAAAATAAAGGAGGAGTAGCGATTTTAATTTCAGACAAAATACCTTTCATGATATTAAAAATCAAAAAAGATACAGAAGGCCACTACATAATGATAAGAGGCTCAATCCATCAACAAGAAATATCTATCCTAAACATATATGTATCCAACATAGATGCGCCAACTTTCATAAAGCAACTTCTTGGAAAACTAAAGAAAAATATTGACTCTAACACTATCATAACTGGGGACTTTAATACCCCACTCACAAACCTAGACAGATCATCAGGACAAAAAAATCAGCAAGGAGATCCGGAACCTCAATGTGACTCTGGACCAAATGTACTTAATTGATACCTACAGAACACTCCATCCAAAGACCACAGAATACACATTTTAT
>NW_007051357.1:0-742 GCF_000164805.1 Carlito syrichta | reverse complement strand
TTGGGAGGCTGAGGTGAGTGGATTGCGTGAGCATGCAGGTTCGAGACCCGCCTGGGCAACTTGGCGAGACCTCATCTCTACAATAAATCAAAAATGAGCCGGGCATGGTCGTGCGCGCCTCTAATTCCAGCTACTTGGATGACTGAGGCGGAAGGATCGCTGGAGCCCCACAGGTCGAGGCTGCGGTGGCCAGGAGTGGCCACTGCACTCCCATCTGGGTGACAGGGTGAGACTCCAACTCAAAAAATTGAAATTAAAATTAAAAATAAATAAATAAATTGAGGACCAGGTACGGTGGCTCACACCTGTAATCCCAGAATTTGGAAAGCTAAGGCAGTAGGATTGCTTGAACACTGGAGTTGAGACCAACAAAGGCAACATAACAAAACATTATGCCTACAAAAAATAAATAAATTTAGCTGGACATGGTGGCACTGGACTGTAGTCCCATCGACTTAGGGGACTGAGGCAGAAGGATCACCTGAGCCCAAAATATTAAGGCTTTAGTGAGCCATGATCATACCACTGCACTTGCCTGGGTAACAGAGTGACATTTTTTTACCCAAATAAATTAATTAATTAATAAAATTGAAGAAAGCATAAAAAATGAAAAGGTATCTCATGTTCACAGATTGTAATAATTTATATTGTTGAAATGACCATACTACCCAAAGCAATCAACAGATTTAATGTAATTCTGTCAAATTACTAATTCCATTTTTCACAGAAATAAAACTCATCT
>NW_007051356.1:0-513 GCF_000164805.1 Carlito syrichta | reverse complement strand
CCTATATCTTCAAAAATCTAAGAGAATCTGTCAAAAACCTTCTTGCACTGATAAAGGACTTTGGCATAGTCTCAGGTTACAAAATCAGCCTGGAAAAGACAGTTGCATTCGTATATTCCAAAAACAAGCAGGCAGAGAACCAAATAAAAAGCATCACAATAGAGAAAGAAAGAAGAAAGAAAGAAAGAAAGAAAGAAAGAAAGAAAGAAAGAAAGAAAGAAAGAAAGAAAGAAGGAAAGAAAGAAAGAAAGAAAGAAGGAAAGAAAGAAAGAAAAAGAAAGACTGACTCAGCATCTTCCTACCCAGAGAAGTGAAAGACCTTTAAATGATAACTACAAAACACTGCTCAAACAAATGGAAAATTAATTCATGCTCATGTATTGGAAGAATCAACATTGTTAAGATGTCCAGCCTACCAAAGTCAATATACATGTCCATTCAATTACCAACATCATTCTTCTCAGATCTGAAAGCCGCAATAAAGAAATTCATATGGAAACATAAATGATCATA
>NW_007051355.1:0-815 GCF_000164805.1 Carlito syrichta | reverse complement strand
ATGGTAAAGTGCTCAAATTTTCAGCAAACAAATTTAGAAAAATACCAAAAAAAATCAGTATCCAAAATAAATAATATGAGAAAGAGAAGTAAAAGATAGAGCTATGAGAAGAGAGACACAATTCACAATATTTGTAGAAAATATGATTCTGCACCCTGGACTATTACAACTATTAAGAATTCAATTACTGTCAAAGACTTTCTTTATAGTATTATAATGTTTCAAGGTTTGCTTATGAATGAGTAATGGGAAACTGTCAAGAGAGTGGGGATGGGATTGGTAGTTGAGGAAAACTGCTAGGGGAGGTAGGGGCGTACCTATTCAACAAGGGTACCTGCATACACAATGTTTGTATACCTAACTCTGAATTGAACCCACATCTTTATAATTAAAAAAAAAGAATTCCCACCAACAGTGTAGGAGTGTTCCCTTTTCACCACATCTTCTTCAGCATCTTTTATTTTTTGAGTTATTGATAATGGCCATTCTGACTGGAGTTTGGTGGTATCTCAGTGTAGTTTTAATTTGCATCTCCTTGATGATTAGTGAGGTTGAATATTTCTTCATGTGTCTGTTGACCACTCAGATGTCTTCTTTTGTGAAGTATCTGTTCATATCTTTTGCCCACTTTGTAATGGGGTTGCTTGTTTTTTTTATTTTCAGCACGTTTGAGTTCCTTGTAGATCCAAGATGTTAGGCCTTTGTCAGTCAAGGAGTTGGAAAATACTTTTTCCCAGTTTGTGGGCTGTCTTCCTGCTCTCTTGATGGTTTCTTCGGCTTTGCAGAAGCTTATCAGTTTAATGAGGTCCCACTTG
>NW_007051354.1:0-1685 GCF_000164805.1 Carlito syrichta | reverse complement strand
ATCACCAGCACACAGCAGGTCAAGGCTGTGGAGGCCATGAGTGTGCCACTGCACTCCAGCTTGGGCATCAAAGTGAGACTCCAACTCAAAAAAAAAAAACCTGAGTACCTTGAAGGTGACTAATATTTAAATATGCAAGAATATGTAGAGCTCTTGGCGGAGGCCACAAGCATGAGCACCATGCATGGTAGAGGACGGACCAGGAGGTTCCAGTTGGAGTCTGTGAGTTTGAGGTCTGGGGAGGGCTGCTGAGTCTGGCCTCAGTGCGGTGCTGGCAAGGGCAGGGGTGCTCCAGCAGAAGGCTGCAAGTACGGGGAGCAGGGACAGGCGGGTTGAGTGGACTGAGGCTGCGACCACAGAAGGTGAAGCTGGGAAGACTGGGCGGGGTCGTCACTGAGCCTGCACGCAGGGGGAGGAGACACTCCTGATTCCCCAGGTAGGTGAGAAGCAGTGCAAGCCTCTCAGTTGCCCAGGGTGTGTGGGCAGCTGCCTCCCAGGAGAGGTGAGAAGAGAGCAGAGTGAGCAGAGGCAGCCAGGTGATGGGTATCCTGTCGCCCCTGGCCTCACCACACAGGAAGGGCTGAGTGGAATGCTGTGGCTTCTGCCCAGGGTGGGAAGTCGAGCACACCCTTAGGGTCGGAGGTTGTTTTTGGACTTTGAGGGAAAAGTGGAGCATCTTGACCCCGGGCATGGAGGAATTGTGGGGCACAAGGGATGAGCTGCTGGTTTCAGCTGTCCTGGGAGACCCCAGGCTGAGAGACTTGAGGGGGATGGAAAATGTGGGGGAAGGGCAGTGTAGCTGGTGGGGACGAACATGTCATTCCCGTGTCCTGACTTGGGATACACTTCCTGTGGTGAACCACAAGTTCCTGCCGGCGCCTCCTCCCACCTAATGCCCAACTACTGCCTGGGCTGTGTTCCTAGGTTTGAGAGATCCAAGTGTCAGGATTTGGGCTCTGGGAGTGCAACTTTGAAGATTGAAATCAATGTGATGAATCCTGTATCCAAGTCAGGGAAACTACTTTCATGCTAGCAGCAAATAACTAGGCTTCCTTTTGATTGTTGAACAAATTACTGGCAGCTGAGAAAGAAGAGCCATACAAAGTCATCTTACAGCTGACTCGTTCTGCAAAGTTCGGAGAAAGTAAGTGGTGAAAACTGTCTGGCAAGGAATGTGAAGGGTTCAGGAAGTTAAAAAAGGCTACCACCATCTGCTGCCTATTGTTATTACAATACATAGAGTAGTACCTGGATTTTACGCAAAATCAGGGAGAGAAAACGGAAACCTGGTAGGATAAAGCCACAGTCATACTGAAAATGTGAGCACACAAGCAGACACACACTCATACGCTATGTAAATTTTTTGTTTCTTTTCAGGGAAATTAGAGTGTGGACTTCCCAGCTAAGTGCCCTTCTCCTGAATACCAAGGGAGTTGACCACTAGCTCAATAACTTCCAGGTGATTTTTTTTTTTTTGAGTTGGAGTCTCACTCTGTTGCCCAGACTAGAGTGCAGTGGCAGCTCCCGGCCACCGCAGCCTCGACCTGCTGGGCTCCGGCGATCCTTCCACCTCAGCCTTCCAAGTAGCCGGAATTACAGGCATGGGCTACCACGCCCAGCTGATTTTTTGATTTATTGTAGAGATGAGGTCTCGCCTGCCCAGGCGGGTCTCAAACCCGCGGGCT
>NW_007051353.1:0-5118 GCF_000164805.1 Carlito syrichta | reverse complement strand
GGTCCGAAAAGGTGCATGGCAGAATTTCAGTCCTTTTAAATTTGCTTATACTTGATTTGTGTCCAATTATGTGGTCGATCTTAGAATATGTTCCATGTGGTGATGAGTAGAATGTGTATTCTGTGGTCTTTGGATGGAGTGTTCTATAGGTATCAATTAAGTCCATTTGGTCCAGAGTCTCATTGAGGTTCCGGATCTCCTTGCTGATTTTTTGTCCTGATGATCTGTCTAAGGTTGTGAGTGGTGTATTAAAGTCCCCAGTTATTATGGTGTTAGAGTCAACTGTCTTTCTTTAGTTTTCCTAGAAGTTGCTTTATGAATGCTGGTGCACCTATGTTGGGTGCATATATGTTTAGGATAGAGTATTTCTTGTTGATGGAGTGAACCTTTTATCATTATGTAGTGGCCCTCTGTATCTTTTTTAATTTTTGATAGCTTAAATGGTATTTTGTCTGAAATTAGGATCGCGACTCCTCCTTTCTTTTGTGTTCCATTCGCCTGAAAATTTGTTTCCCATCCTCTTACTTTGAGTCTGTGTATGTCCTTTCTAGTGAGATGGGTCTCTTGAAGGCAGTATATTGTTGCCTGGTGATATTTTATCCATTTTGTCATTCTATGTCTTTTCAGTGGTGCGTTTAGTCCATTCACATTCAGACTAATTATTGAAATGTGAGAGTTCATCCCTATCATGGAGTTCTTATTGAGTTATTGTTCTTCCACTTGGTTTTTTCTTTTTTCTTTTTCTTTTTTTTTTTTTTGTCTTTCTTTTGCTTTTGGGGTTGGTTCGTGTATATTTTATTCTTTTCCCTGTACTCTTGTGAAGAACGTTGTTCTTTTTTCCTTTTCTTCTGTGTTTAGTACTTTCTTAAGTGTTTCATGTGGAGATGGTTTTGTGGCTGCATAAGTTCTTAGGGATTGGATATCTGGGAAAGATTTTAATTCTCCCTCACTGATGAAGCTTAGCTTGGCTGGGTAGGTTATTCTTGGTTGAAATTGTTTATCCTTTAGGACTTTAAAGATAGGGCTCCAAGCTCTCCTAGCCTGCAGGGTTTCTGCAGATAAATCTGCTGCTATTCTGATTGGTCTTCCATGGTGGGTGATCTGGCCTTTTTCTCTTGCTGCCTTTAGGATTTTTTCTTTTGTGCCTGCTTTATTTAGGCAAATTATTATGTGTCTAGGAGTTTGTCTTCTCATTTGTAGTCTTGCAGGGGTTCTCTGAATCCTTGTGTTTGAATTTTTGTATCACTGATTAGATAAGGGAAGTTTTCTTGAATGAGCTTATGGAAAGTTTGTTCCAATGTGGTCTCTGTTTCTCTTTCTGCCTCAGGGAGTCCTATTATTCTTAGGTTAGGCTCTTGAGGTAATCACTCATCTCTTGAAGGTTTTGTTCTGTCTTTTTGAGCTTATTTTCTGTATTTTTAAGAGTTTGGGTTATTTCTAAATTTTCGTCCTCTGAGATTCTTTCTTCTGCTTGGGTAATTCTGCTTTCCATGCTTATCAATTTGTTATTTATTTCATTCACAGTATTCTTTATTACTGTTATCTCAGATATCAGCTCCTTCCTAGTTTCTTCTTGTGTCTCCTCAATTCTTTTTAATCTCTCTATTATTGTTTTGATATCTACATTTGAAGTTTGAGACCCTTCATTCTAGGGACTTTTCATTGTTTGCATTCCAAAGTCAGATTTCTCAGTGTCTGCTCTCCCAGGCCTCTGGGAGAGACCCATACTCTTCTTTTGGTTTTTCTTCATTTCTGTAGATTTTTCTCCCTCTCCCCCTTTCCCTCCCCCTCTTCAATTCTGTTTTTGAGGGAAGGTGGGGTTGCTTTTATTTCTCTTCTGCAATGACCTGTTCTTCCTTATGAGGGTCTTCTGGCTTTGTTCACTTTTCCCTCTGCTTTACAGTCTGTCTATTCAGCAGTATGCAGTCTTGGTCTGTTCAGAGAATCTCACCAGTTCACCTATGCCATCGCCATCTTGCCCTGTCCTCCCACATGAATCCTTTATTGCAATCTCCAGGTCTGAGAAGAATGATGTTAACTTAATCGTTAGTTCATTGAATCTGTACATTGACAAAAATGCTTATTTTTGCATCAAAAGAGGTAAGTAAAGTCAGGGAAACAAGCGTGTCAAATTGTCATTGATATTTTCAGTCTCAGAATTTTGTCATCATAATGGGAGTGACCTTGACTACTGAGCAATCCTTAGGCTTCAAGCATTTGTGTACAGTGCTCTGCCAAATGCGGTAGACATGGTGGATTTCATTCCCAAGAAGTGAAGAGAACCATGTGTTGACATCTATCCAAAAATTTCTCCAGGGATAAGTGACCATTCAAGAATCCTCTAAACGAGGTAGTCTTTTTTTCTTTTAAAGCAGCATTTATTGAGAGGACCAAGAAACTCCCAAACTGGGAGGGGACTGACAGCGTTGCCCAAGAAGTAGTCCCTTATTATTATGGTCATGGAGTCCTGTTGGAGCTTGGTGACAGCAAAACGAAATAATATTTTAGCCCTTTCTTTAGTTTAGAAATTTTTGGATGTTTTTAGTATTGTGTACCAGCCTTTCAGCCCTTTTTCCTACAGGATTTGAACTTTGCTTTTCTTAAGATCATAACCAATTTTCCAGAATTTTCAATTATCTAAATTTTTATACTAATGCAAATCCAAATACTACTTTGTAAATCTCCATGTTATTTTGGAATATATATATTGGGCCCCAAATTCTCTTTTTTCTGTGTGCCTCATTGTAAATACTTGGTGATTGAAAGTATCAGATAAATCAGATATTGTTGCAGAGTTGACTATTTCTTAAGTAGAGAAAATACTAGGGAATTCAATGGAAATACTGTTTTGAAATACAAATTGGTTTAAAATATAAAGAGATCGTGATTTTATATTTCCTTGAAATATATAAGGGAAACTTTTATCTATGGATTGCACATCTGTAACATTTAATCAAAAATAACAAGCAGAAAATAAAGAGTGCACCAAGAGAATGCACACAGATTTTAAGAAACGAAAAAGCTGCAATAAATTACGGTACTCTTTTATTTTCTCAGATTTTTAAGATTTATTATGCATTCTGCCTTCTGAATAGCACTTAGGTACACTGAATCTCAAGGTTCAGTTTTCTAAGAATGATATAGATCTGGAATCTCAGCAAGATTCAACTTAGGAAAAATAAAACATTCTGAATTTATGTGGGAAACAATGTAGTTGTCAATTTTGAAAGCAGAATTATACCATGTATTCCAACGTATTAAAAGGAAAAGGAGTTATCATTGGAGCATTATACAGTTCTTAAAAAATCAATCCCTGCATAATGAACATTTCTAGGTTCAACCCTGAATAGTCACAAATTTTAAAGTTAAAAAAATATATATAATAAATAAATAAAGTCAGTTGCATGTTTTACAGCTTTCATTTATTTATTTAATTATTTATTTTATTTTTTAAAAATATGGGTTACACTTCAGAGTTAGATAGAAAAACATTGATTTTGTAGGGTCCATGGTTGATGAGGTATGCCCCTCTCTTCCTTAGCAGTATCCCTCCACTGCCAATCTCATCACTCCCCCAAACAGTTTTCCACCACTGCCCATCACTTTCTTACAGCACTATAAATGTTCATGTTCAGTTCATAAGTGAGGACCTATGCAACTCTGTTCTTTGTTTCTGTGATAAATTACTGAAAATGACCTACCTCATATCCATCAAACATTCTGCAAAATCCTTATTACTGTCCTTTCTTAAGGCTGCATAAGATTCCAGTTTTCATATACCACATTTATTTTACCCATTACAGTTTTGATGGGCACGTTGTTGGTACCATGTTTTATTGCAATTGTGATTAGAGATGCATAAAACATACTGGTGAAGGTATCTTTTTGGTAAAATGATTTGAGTTCCTCCAGGTACATTCTCACCCAAGATTTGCTGAGTCACATGATAGGTCAATATCTTGTCCCTTTATCAACCACCACACTGTTTTCCAAAAATGTTGTTCTACTTTTCAGTCCACATGCTGTGTAGAATCATTTATTTCTTCCCAAATTCTTACCTGTATGTGTTACTGTTTTTTTAATTATGATGCCCAGTATTACAGGGGTATGCAGTATTTCAAAGTGGTTTCCTTTGCATTTCTTTGATGATGAGTGAGGCTGAGCAATTTTCATGTGTCTGCTGGCTGCCCATATCTCTTCTTATGAAAAGTGTCCAATAACTTATTTTGCAAACTTTTCAAAGGGAATGTTTGTCTGATTTTTCTGAGTGTTTGAGTTTCTTGTAGATCTTATATGTTCTGCCTTTTTACAGATATATAGGTGGAGAATCGTTTTTCCCATTCTGTTGGCTGTATCCCTGTTCTTCTAATTTTTTCTTTTGATTTGGAGAAGTATATCCATTTGATGAGAACCCACTTGTGTATTTTACTTCTTAAAGCATGGATATTTAGGGCTCTGAAGAGGAATTAGTTTCCGGTTTCAATTTTCCTAATCGTGTCTACTGCGTTTTCTAAGACTATTATAATTTGGTGTTTTAAGATTAGGTCTTTGATTCATTTAGAGTTAATGTGTATATTGATAGATAGGGGTCATTTTTCAATCTTTGGCATGTTGTCAGCCTTTTCCCAGCACCATTTACTGAATATGTTCTCCAATACACAGTGGGTTTTGGAGGTATTTTCAAAGATGAGTTGGTTGAGAATTTGAGGATTTCATTCTCTGTCCTAATTCATTGGCCTATGGCCCTATTCTGGTACCAATGCCAGGCTGTGTTGATTACAGTAAACATATAGTAAAGTTTGAAGAGTAGAACTGTGATAGTTCCTGCTTTGCTTCTTTAGATAAGATTCTTTTGTCTATTCATGACTTTTTGTGGTTTCATTTTAATTCTTTACTGTAATTGCTGTGTCTGGGAAGAATGATGTTAACTTTAAGGTTATTTCATTGAATCTGTACATTGACAAAAAGGCTAATTTTTGCATTAAAAGAGGTAAGTAAAGTCAGGGAAATAAGAATGTCAAATTGACATTGATGACATCAACCTCAGAACTTTGGCATCATAATGGGAAGGACCTTGACTACTGAGGAATCCTTTGGCTTCAAGCACTTGTGTAGAAT
>NW_007051352.1:0-689 GCF_000164805.1 Carlito syrichta | reverse complement strand
ACAATCTGTGAAACATCAGATAAAAGCCCTTGAAAGCTACAAAAGAATGAAAGGCAAGCAGATATGAGAAAGAGTCACTGGTTTATAGGTGAGAAAAGCCCAAGCTCTGAAACGCAGAGGGTTCTTGGACTTTGCACTTTGGCTGCATTGTTCAGCTTTCTCTTTGTGGAGAGAACAGACTAGATTAGATCTTACAGGTGACTTGTCCCTTTGATGCCACAGACTCATCTAAGATTTCAGACTAAAACTCTCCAGGTGGCAGAGATCACCCATGAATTTGTACCTGAGTTCCAAGCACGACAAAGAAAGGACACACTCTCATCTTTGACTCCTGTTCAAAGGGAAAGTCAGCTTTGTGGTTACTGCTCCTGAGGGGCCAATGTTGACAAGGAAGGAACAGTCAAATGGGACTGATTATGCTTAGTGTGTACCTCATGCCTTCCCAATGCCCAGCCCTTTGATAGAGGGCATTAACATTTGTTGACTGCCCATCACTTGACAAACATGGTACTATAATTCCATTTCACTTCCTGACAACCTCAACAGGCATCACCTGCATTTTTCAGATGGGAAGATGGAGGTTTAGTGAAAAAATATCCTCTCAGTAAGATCAAGAGCCACAAAGTGGCTAAACCATCAAGACACCAGAAACAATGCACATTTCACCATGGTTTCTCTTTCTCTAACTT
>NW_007051351.1:0-784 GCF_000164805.1 Carlito syrichta | reverse complement strand
GATGAAATCTAATATAAAAATTTGCCCCAAAATTAAATAATATAATCATAAGCACATATGATAATCATATTTCTCTTCTCTAGAATGATCAGAACAAAAAAGGGGCAGCCTTTCTTGTAAGCACAAAAATAACACCCTCATAGCTGCTTACTGACAGTAAAGCAAGTATCAATTGGAAAAAAATAAAAGAGCTCTCTTTTCTTTTCAATTGCCCCAAATATAATAAGTAATGACAAATTGAAAATGCAAATTTTGAATAAACACACATTTTGTAAACATTATTTGTCACTGAAGGATAAATTCAGTATTTAGAAAAGAGTAACCATTAATTTTGATGCAATTGTATTGATAAAAAAGAAGTCATAAGTTTTAAATATAAAATGTAAAGAAGTTTTTATTTATCTTATTTAATATTCATTCATTAAAATGATTTACTCACCTAGTGAGCAAAAACCTTTTTTTTTTTGAGTTGGAGTCTCGTCTGTCACCCAGGCTGGAGGGCAGTGGCACACTCCTGGCCACCGCAGCCTTGACCTGCTGGGCTCCGGTGATCTTCTGCCTCAGGCTTCCAAGTTGCTGGAACTACAGGTGTGCACTACCATGCCCAGCTAATTTTTTGATTTATTGTAGAGATGAGGTCTCACCAAGTTGTCCGGGTGGGTCTCGAACCTGCAGGCAAAAAACTTATTTTTAAAAAACAATTTGTTGCTAAAACATAGTGGAAATCAGTGACAATAAATTATTAAGTACATATGGGTAGCCACAGTATAAATTGTGTAGATGG
>NW_007051350.1:3363-4972 GCF_000164805.1 Carlito syrichta | reverse complement strand
CTTCTTGTACAATAATGTGAGTTCCTTTGGAACTGGAAACCCATTCCTACTTGGAAACCTAAAGGCTAATACCTTAAGAAATAAGATAGATAAGTGGGACCTCATCAAATTAATGAGCTAATACAAAGGAAAATTAATCATCAAAAAAGCAAGGAAACAGCCCACAGTATGGGAAAAATATTAGCCAACTGTAAATCTGACAAAGGCCTAGTAGCTAGGATCTACAAAAAACTCAATTGCACCAAAGAGAAAAAAAACAAACAGCCCCTTTAAAAAGTGGGCAAAAGACATGAATAGACAGTTTTCAAAAGAAGATATACAGGCAGCCAACAGACACATAAAAAAGTGCTCAGTCTCACTCATCATCAGAAAAATGCAAATCAAAATCACACTGAGATACCACCTAACCCCTGTAAAAATGGCCATCATTGATAAACTACAACAGATGCTGGCAAGGATGTGGAGAAAAAAGAACGCTTCTACATTGCTGGTGGGAATGCAAACTTGTACAACTTCTCTGGAAAATGGTCTGGAGATTTCTGAAAGAACTAGAAATTGACCTTTCATTGGCTAGCAACCTTTAAAACATATCAAAATTGCCGGGCTCAGTGGCTCAGCCTGTAATCCTGTGCCTTTGGTAGGCTGAGGTAAGTGCATTGCCTGAGCTGCGGGTTCGAGACCTGCCTGGGCAGCAAGACCTCATCTCTCAATAAATCAAAAAATCTGCCGGGGGTGGTAGTGCATGCCTGTAATTCCGGCTACTTGGAAGGCTGAGGTGGAAGAATTGCCGAAGCCCAGCAGGTCGAGGCTGCGGTGGCCGGGAGCAGCCACTGCACTCCAGTCTGGGCGACAGGGTGAGATTCCAACTCAGGAAAAAAAAAAAATCAAAATTTTCTCCATCTTTGGTGGACATCAGTTGTGAATCACTCTTGAATGGTTGAGTGGTTATATATTTTTGAAAAATATAAAGGAGAGTGGCGTTAGTATCATATACGAATTGGGAATTTCCCAGTCATTCAAGGAAAATTAGCAAAGTGACTTTCTATAGATCTATACAAGTCACCTAACTTCCATGGAGTGTTATCCCTTCTATCTGTGTTATATTGTGAACAATAAATAAAAGGGATCTAAATATATCCTCAAAATTAATAAGTGCTATAAAGTGTGAGGAAGCTATACAGTCAAGAGCATTAATTAATAAAGGGAAAATAGATAAAGTAGCATCCAGACAGTTGTTAATAGAAGAGAAATAAATATTTCTGTCTTAACTGTTGCTTGTTGTTGAGGTCTTTGTGACCTTCAAAATAAACAATGGATGGGTTAAATTAAATCACAGCTTATCAATGAAAAGCATTAATCTCTCTTTGGAGAATGTTTTTATTCACTATGTTAAATGCAGAACTTTTCTATGAAGTAAATGTTCAGAATTTGTTAATGTCCAACATCAAAATTTGAGATATTAAACAAACCCAAACCCTTTACAATTAGACAATGTCTGTGTAGTCATAAACATTTAAAAATGCCAACATTAAAGTTAATCTCAGAATCATCAAAAGAAATACACTTTATAGTTTGAGCTGACAAAATTTCTGAAATGATTAAGCATTTT
>NW_007051350.1:0-2461 GCF_000164805.1 Carlito syrichta | reverse complement strand
TAAAAAAGTAACAAACTCTAGGTAGGGTGGAGAATGGAATACAGCATTTGTAAGACTCAAATGCTGGGGGCATTTTTCTTATAGCTCCTATGTGTGACAGAATTATTGTGCATAGTGGAAGGTAGCATTTTGCTTTTACGGAATTAGTCATTTTGGTGTTTGTAGCTTGAGAATCTCCATGGTTAAATAAAATCAAGATTGTTGTAGAAAGAAACTATACAAATAATAGGTGTTCAGTCACATCACTTCACTTAGGACACATGGGGCACTAAGAGATTAAGTGATTTTCAAATGTTACATAATTGAATGTGCAAATGTCATAATCCCAGCTGTGAGGAGCAAATGAGATGATAGTGCTCAGTAATGCATAAATTAGATAAATAACTTGCAGGTCTAACGTATATGAAAGATCCTAACAGAATTTCAGTGCTTTTTATTTTAATTGTTTTTTTAAAAATAGTCTATCCTAATGTTGTGTATTATGAAATGTGTTTAAGTAACGATCAGACTCACTGCGGGAAATATTTAGATTTTTAGATTTTATTTTGTGTGAATTCGACAGTAAGAATAGTTATGTACAATGCCATGATACTTCATGAGTTTTTAAGTAGGGAAATATTTAGAACTGGTATTTAGAGCTAGTATCCTCACATTTCTCAAGTTTGACCCTTTAGTAAGCACCAATTCTGGCACCAGTTTTTACTCCATTTCTGACCTGTGTTCCCAAACTTAAGAGACATGGTGACTCCTTAGCTCTGAAACCTCTCATCCCCAAATAGAAATGCCGCCAGTTATTCATAATAAGTGTACCCATTGCTCAGGTACAAAAAGAAAAAAAAATGAGAAAAACAGCAATTATCTACAAATAACACACTACTCTGGCATGATAAAGTCCTCAATTTTATGCATAGAGAAATTCACTTATGTTAACTGAAAAATATTGTGTTACTTGTTCAGCATGTTTCTCAAATTATGAAATCATATCATAAATTCTTCATGAGTTCTTATATACCATCTTATGAGGGATGCAGATATGCCAAGGTCTAGTTTCTGTAGAAATGTCAAACACATCCCAGTTACAAAAATGGTTCTCTTAAATTGCCATTTCCCTCACTTTTCTTCTAATGCCTTCATGTTTAATATTCTCATCACGTTTAATCACTTTCACCTTTAATCTCCATGTCTACTTCTGGACCCATCTACATAATGGGTGATTATTATTATCTATATTACATCTGTGGCGATTTCTGAAAGACCTAGAAATTGATCTTCCATATGACCCAGTAATTCCCCTATTGGGAATATACCCAGAGGAACTCAAATTATTCTACAAAAAAGATACCTGCACACGTATTTTTGTTGCAGCTCTATTCACAATGGCAAAAACATGGAACCAACAATGTTGCCCATCGAAGCTGGACTAGATAAAGAAAATGTGTTACATATGCACAATGGAATATTATGCAGCCATAAAGAAGAACAAACGTAAGGAATTCACAGCAACTTGGATAGATTTGGAGTTGATGACACTCAGCAGTCTACCACAGAAACAAAGTAGAGAGAAATGTTCTCACTCATAAGTGGACCTTGACCAATTATAATACTATGATAAAGTGTTTGGCAGTAATGGAAAACTGTCAGGGTTAGGGAGACATAGCTCATCAACAAGGGTACCTGCATGATCAATATTTGTGTACTTAACCCTGAATTGTACCCCACATCTTTTTAATAAGTAAATTTTTTTTTTTTTTTTGAGTTGGAGTCTCACTCTGTCGCCCAGACTGGAGTGCAGTGGCCGCTCCCGGCCACCACAACCTCGCCTGCTGGGCTCCGGCGATCCTTCCGCCTCAGCCTTCCAAGTAGCTGGAATTACAGGCATGCGCTACCACGCCCGGCTGATTTTTTGATTTATTGTAGAGATGAGGTCTCACTGCCCAGAAGGGTCTCGAACCCGCGGGCTCAGGCAATCCACTCACCTCAGCCTCCCAAAGGCGCGGGATTACAGGCTGAGCCACCGAGCCCGGCAATAAGTAAATTTTAAAAATAAAAGATAAATAAAAAAATTAAAAATTGAGACCTAATTAAAATTCAATATAGTCTAATCAAATAAACAGTATTTAATCATTATTGAATAATTTTGGCATATTGTTAAATTCTGAATTCTTAGGATCTGAGAAAAAATTATTTGTCCCTAAAATAATAATGTATTTTAAATTTTAATTCAATTACATTGAGTATGACTGGTTCCTCAATTTTAATTGAACAATTTGTGTTTTCACAAGTGCATACAATGATGTAGTCACTGGAAAAATTATAATATGTTTTATCATTCTACATTCCTATCGCTATTATTTCTTCCTAATTTTGGCTTCTGGTGTTTACTGATCTATGTTGTGTCTTTTTAATTTTGTCATTTAGAATTCTATGTAGCTTAATTAGAATTTTTAAATGTCTTTTATCC
>NW_007051349.1:0-872 GCF_000164805.1 Carlito syrichta | reverse complement strand
AAGTTAACAGGTATAGCCATACAGGCTGTAACACTCCATGGCTCCCATAGTAGTGTTAATAGTTCTTAAATCCTGTAAAAGTCTCCATATACCAGATTTTTTTCTTAATTACAAAACTTAGGCTTTTCATTAACTTGGACAGGTTCCTGCATTACCTCTCTGTCTTTGCCAAGTCCCTTAAAAGGATCATAGCCTATCTACAGCATTTGTGCTGAAGCTTTATCATTAGGGCTATATACATGTATGCTTATTTGAGCAAGAATATCTCTTCCCCATAATATAAAGGGGATAGATGGGCAAAAAGTTTTTGAAGTCTCATTTGTCCAATTTAAAATTTTTAGAGTTATTGGCTACTGAGGGTACTCGACCAATGCCTATGAGTCCTAAAGGAGCTTTTTGAGTAGACAAAGAAGCAGGCCAACTTTCCCGGTAATACAGGAAACATTGGCTCCGGTGTCCAATAAGCCTTTAATCTTAATTCCTTATATATATATATATATATATATCTTCTAGAGGTCTAGGGTTAGTAACCTTCAGAACCCAAAAAACAACATCGCTAGAGTCAAATCCAGAGTCACCTCTAGGCAGGTTAGTTAAGTTTACCTGCTTTATGATAAGGCAGGAGCAGCAACTGGGCTTTTCTCTGACCTTTGTTAAACTGCAGTTTTGCTAGGGGGAGCAACAAGCACCTGGATTTCTCTTGTGTAATCCGAATCCACCACTCCAGAAATAATGGAAATTCCTTGTAAAGACAAGGAACTTCTGCTTAATATTACACCCACTATTCCTTCTGGGAGAGGGCCCTTCTCCCACAGGAATTGGGGTTACCGGAACGTCCGGAGTTAATATGTTGTGGTGGAGGAACACACGTT
>NW_007051348.1:0-863 GCF_000164805.1 Carlito syrichta | reverse complement strand
CATCATTGAGCCCAAGAATCGAGAATGAAACCACGTCTGCAAGCCAGCCTGGACACCAAAATGAGACCCTGTCTATAAAACACAAAATATGTTGATCCACAGGAGATAAACCTTGAAGTAGAAAACTCAAATCTCTTATAATGGATAGTAAGCCCATCTGCTCTGCCCTAGAGTGAGACATTTTTAAAAACATACCAGGCATTGAGGATTTCTGCATTTTGTTCTGGAGGGAGACATTCTCTCTTTATTTTAAAGCTATAAACAGACTTATTATTTGCTACTTATGGAGGAAAAGTCTGTATCACCAAAGCTGTTCTCTGTAGAAACATTGTTGAAAACATAACAAAAACCTGTGTGTCTTGCAAGATATGTGAAAGCATAAGAGTCCAATGAGAAAGAAAATTATCTGCTAGCATTATCTACTAGTTCCAATTTTTCTCTATAATTTCTAAAGCTGTTCATTGATTTTTTTCTCCTCGCTATAGATCATATGTGTCTGATTTTTTGAAAGTCAGGCGATTTTTGACTAGATGTTAGATTTAATTTAATTGTAGGATTTATTTTGAGGAATTTTGGACTTTCTTTAGATATATAATTGAGTTTTCATATTTCTTAGAAAAAAATTTGGCGCTCTAAAGGTTGACTTCTCTACGTCTTGTCCTCCAGAGCAGACATTACTACAAGTCTAGTATAGCCCAAGTACTGATGCTACTGAGGTAATATTCATCTAAATGTTCTTTCTAATATCTATTTGGAGACCTTTCCATTTGCACTGACAAAAACTTGAAGTATTCCCTGTTGTGTTTGTACGCTGGGAATTCTTTAGACCATTGCTCTCTGATTGTAATTTTCTGGCTTTGAAG
>NW_007051347.1:0-879 GCF_000164805.1 Carlito syrichta | reverse complement strand
CTCCCGGGCCGCGGCCTCCCACGGAGTGCTTCGGACGCCCGCGCTGCGGGACCCCAGAGTGTGGCTCGCTGCGACCGGGACGACCGCGGAGCTGGGCCCCCCGCTGGCCGCGGAGCTGGGCCCCCCGCTGGCGGCGGAGCTGGGCCCCCCGCAGGCGGTGGAGCTGGGGCCCCCCTACCACGTCGAGGGAACGTGAGTCAGGCCGCTCTTGGACATGGACCCTTAACCGTGAGTTCACAGACTCTTCTTTTCTTGTATTTTCTTACCTGTGTTGTGGCTTTTGCTGGACGTGGAACTGCTGGATTATGCATGAGAGTATCCAGTTTTCTGAGAAATGTGTGTGGAAGGACTGCCCTATTCCCACGGAATGTATGTGGCCATAAATGTGTCCACTGATTCCTCAGTGTTCGTTCCGTTCCATGGATCTATCGTTAGGGATTTTTACCATTGCCTCTGTGTTTGGTTTACTGGACTTTGGTGAAAGCAGAAAGTGTGAAACCCTAAACTTTGCCCATTTTGACGACAGTTTGGGCTATTGCAGGTCTCGTGCAATTCTACTGAAATACAAGACATTTGGGTTTTGGGCGAGATTTCTTTCTGTTTTCAATGCGTTGTGTAGTAGTGGCATCTTCCCACGTCATGGTTTTTATTTATTGAACCCAGTATTTCCTTTCCATTGGCTTATGTCCTGTGCAGTGTCTATCAGCATGAGTGTGTACTGTTTAGTGTACTGTTCTATTGTCCGCTTAACTTTTGTTTTTGTACTATTTTGTGGTTTTGGCTGCTATGGTAATTGAATTGTTTTCCTTAGTGGTTTCTTCAGGTGACTTTGAAAGTGTAGAGAGACACCCAGGTGTTTGTATGTTGAATTTGTGTCCC
>NW_007051346.1:0-695 GCF_000164805.1 Carlito syrichta | reverse complement strand
CAACATAAAAATAAGAAAAATGATTTAAAAATGGGCCAAAGACCTTTAACAGTCATCTCATGAAACAAAATAGAAAAATGACAAATAAGTTTATGACAAGTTGTTTAATGTCATATTTTATCAGGGAAATGAAAGTTAAAACAACTAGATATGACTCCACACTTAATATAATGACCAAAATAGAGAACACTGACAATATTGAGTGTTGGTAAGGATATAGAGCAACTTACGCTCTCATTTATTGCTGGCAGAAATGCAAAATGGCACAGCCTCTAGAAGACAGTTTGGCAACTTCTCATAAAACTAAAAGAACTCTCACCATATGCTCAAGCTACCATGCTTCTTGGTATTTACCCAAATGATTTGAAAAGCTGTGTTCATGCAAAACCCTGAATAAGGATAATTATAGTCACATAATTCATAATCACCAACCTGGAAGCAACCAAGATGTCCTTCAGTAGGTGAACTGATAAGAAACCATGGTCCAACAAAGTAATGAAATATTATTACTCAGCACTAAAAAGGGGTGCGTTATCAAGCCACAAAGACAGAGGAAGTATGGATATGTATTACAAAGTAGAAGAAACTAATGTGAAAAGGCAACAAATTGTATAATACCAACAATACAGCATCTGGAAAAAGGCAAAGTTGTGAAAACAGTAAAATGTATAAATAAATTTAGTGCTCACCAGGGA
>NW_007051345.1:0-1010 GCF_000164805.1 Carlito syrichta | reverse complement strand
GAGGGAAGGTGGGGTTGCTTTATTTCTGTTCTGCAATGACTGTTTTCCATATGAAGGGTCTTAGGGATTTGTTCACTTTTCCCTCTGCTTTACAGTCTGTCTATTCAGCAGTTTGCAGTCTTGGTCCCTAGATTTAAAAAGGGGGCATATAGAAGAGGAAAATAATGGAGGAAAGGGTGGTCAAAAGGGAGTTAGAAAGAGAGAAGCGTGAGAGGGAAAACAGATATACATACCATCTATCAGGTGAGAACGAGACACAGGGCTGGGAAGAGGTGAAGAAAGACAAGTAAGAAAGAGTACTGATAGCTACATAGTACTAAAGAGTACTGAAGCAACACAGAGACAGGGCAATAAAATCGAGAAACAGTGTAAGTCAGAAGGTAAACAACAAACGTGATCTAAACCAACAGTTACAATGATAAAATCATAGGTCAAAATGAGCGAAAGAGAGAAGTGCGAGAGGGATAACAGATATACTTACCAGCTATCAGGTGAAAAACAGTCACAGGATCGGGAAGAAGTGAAGAAAGACACGTAAGAAAGATTGCCTAAGGAGTACTGATAGCTACACAGACACAGGTCAATAAAATCGAGAGACAGTGTAGGTCAGAAGGTCAACAACAGACGTGATCTAAACTAACAGTTACAATGATAAAATCATAAGTCAAAATAAGCGAAAGGGAGAAGTGCAAGAGGGAAAACAGATATACATACCAACTATCAGGTGAGAGAGAGACACAGGGCTGGGAAGAAGTGAAAAAAGACAGGTAAGAAAGATTCCCTAAAGAATACTGATAGCTAAACAGAGACAGGCCAAAAAAATCAAGAAACAGTATAAGTCAGAAGGTAAACACCAAACGTAATCTAGACCAACAGTTTCAATGATAAAATCATAGGTCAAAATAAGCGATCAGACTAGAGTCACTTCTGTGATCTCCGATTCCAGCCTCTCCCTTTTGTTTTTCGTTGCAGCATAGGGGTGGGGCTTTGTCTCCTGTTTCACACTGTTG
>NW_007051344.1:0-712 GCF_000164805.1 Carlito syrichta | reverse complement strand
CAGGGTTTCTGTTGATAAATCTGCTGCTATCTGATTGGTCTTCCATGGTAGGTGATCTGGCCTTTTTCTCTTGCTGCCTTTAGAATTTTTTCTTTTATGCATACTTTGTTTAGGCGAATTATTATGTGTCTAGGAGTTGGTCTTCTCATTTGTTGTCTTGCAGGGGTTCTCTGAATCCCTTGTTTTTGAATTTTTGCATCACTGATCAGGTAAGGACAGTTTTCTTGAATGATCTCATGGAAACTTTGTTCCAGCATGGTCTCTGTCTCTCTTTCTGCCTCAGAAATGCCAATCACTCTTAGGTTTGGTCTCTTGAAGTAATCGCTCATCTCTTGAAGGTTTCATTGTGTCTTTTTTAGTTTGTTTTCTGTGTTTTTAAGAGTTTGGATGAGTTCCATAGTTTGGTCCTCAAGCTCTGAGATTCTTTCTTCTGTTTGGGTAATTCTGCTTTCCATACTTATCAGTATTTTATTTCATTCACAGTATTCTTTATTACTCTTATCTCAGATATCAGCTCCTTCCTAGTTTCTTCTTGTGTCTTCTTGATTCTTTTTAATCTCTCCATTAATGTCTTGATAACTAGGTTTGTAGTTTGAGACCCTTCATTCTGGGGTCTCTTCATTGTTTGCATTCTGAAGTCAGTTTTCTCAGTGTCTGCCCTCCCAGGTGTCTGGGAGAGACCCATATTCTTCTTTTGGTTTTTCTTCATTTG
>NW_007051343.1:0-1107 GCF_000164805.1 Carlito syrichta | reverse complement strand
GTAACAGTACATTGAGTAGCAATAGTAGGCACTCAAAAGCACATTTCAATTTTAAAGTAAATAAAATAATATAATAACAAGAATTAAAAGAGCTTGTTTATGTGTTATTCTTATATAAATCTGTAACTAATGAGACAAATGTTTACAATTATTGTATCTGTTATAAGGAGATAGTTTGGAAGCGTAATTAAGTCCACAAATTCTCAAAGTAGACTAACTCCCAAGACACAGCTGTTATTTAGTGACTGTGTGACCTTGGGCAAATTATTCTAATCTTTTGTGTCTCAGTATCTTCACCCACGTAACAGAAAAAAAAATAGTAAATACATCACAGGGTTGTTGTAAATATCAAGTACTTAGAATGGATCATAGTACATAACAAACATAGTAATAAATATTAGCCTACTTTGGTTGAAGATCCAAATTTGCAAAGGATTTATTAGTTTCAAAATAATTCATTATATATATATATATATATATATATATATATATATATATAATTGTTTCACTGAACTTTTCCTAGATGAGTGCATTCTTTTGAGGTAATACTCAAAGGATATAGAATACACCTACACACACACACACACACACACGGATACAAAAAAAAGTGTACATATTTTAAGAGACGTTTGCTATAATCAGAAGTGTCTGGACGCTGATAGTAACCACTTTGAGCACCTCTTGTAATTGCAGAAGTCAAACGTGACTTGTATTCATTTTATTGAGTATTACAATTTTAATAGAGTTTTTTATTTCTTTTAATGTGCATACATTTTTGGCACCTTATATATGCACTATATACATATTTCTACATTTTATTTTATTTTTATTGACATATCACAGTTTTACATATTTTGTGGGTACATGTGATTTTTTTATACATTTGTATTATACGTGTGTAATGATTAAATTAAGGCTATTGGGATATCATCACCTCAAACTATCTTTTTTTGTTTGGGGACCATTACAATTCTTCTCTTCTAGCTATTTGAAAATATACAATAAGTAATTGATAACTGTAAATTCTCTACTATTGAATACTAGAACTTATTCCTTCTATCTAGCTGTACTGTTGTACCCATCCCCTACTGTCCGCTTTCCTTCTTG
>NW_007051342.1:0-871 GCF_000164805.1 Carlito syrichta | reverse complement strand
CCAGCTGGCTCACTAGTTATTTCAGCTAGTTAAGTCAGCTGGCTAGCTGGTAGCTAGGCAATTAAGTCAGCTGGCTAGTTAAGTAAGCTGGCTAGCCAGCTGGCTAGAAAGTTAAGTCAGCTAGTTAATTCAGCTGGCTTCCCAGCTAGCGAGCTAGTCAAGTCAGCTGGTTAGCCAGCTGACTAGCTTGTTAAGTCAGCTAGTTAATTCAGCTGGCCAGCCAGCACTCTAGTTACATAATTCAGCTAGTTAAGTCAGCTGGCCAGCCAGTTGGCTAGCAGGATAAGTAAGCTAGTTAAGCCAGCTGCCGAGCCAGCTGGCTAGCTAGGTAGTTAACTAGTTAAGTCAGCTAGTTAAACCATCTGGCTAGCTAGGTAGATAGCTAGTTAAGTCATTTAATTAAGTCAGCTGTCTAGCCAGCTGCAAAGTAGGGTAGCTAGCTAGTTAAATCAGCTGGCTAGCAAGCTGGCTAGCTAGTTAAGTCATGCAGTTAAGTCAGTTCACTGGCCAAAAAGTTAGCTATATAAATAGGCAGTTAACTCAGCTGGCAAGCCTGTGGTCTAAGTAGGTTGATAGCTAGTTAATTGAGCTGGCTAGTCATGAGGCTGTCTTGCTATGTCACCTAGTTAAGTCACCTGGCTATCCAGCTATCTAGGTAACTAGCTACTTATGTCTGTTGGCTTGCCAGCTGGCACTTCGTTAAGTCAGCTAGTTAAGTCAGTTGACTAGGATGCTGGCTAGCTAAGTAGCTAGAAAATGAAGTCAGCTGGCTAGCCAGCTGGCAAGCTAGTTAAGTCAGCTAGTTTACCCAGCTGGGTAAACATCTGGCTAGCTAGTTAAGTCAGCTCGATAAGTCAGTTGTCTAGCAAGC
>NW_007051341.1:0-743 GCF_000164805.1 Carlito syrichta | reverse complement strand
TGGGAATTTGTTTGCCAGAACTGTCAAAGGACAACACATTTATTTTAAATATCTTATTTGGTTCTATTTACTATTTCAGAAACTTCTGAACACAGTCTAGATTTGTTTAGAAAATGTCCAAACTCACAGAGCTCAAAACATAAAATTCTTGGAGCTTCAAAATGTGAATGAGAACTTACCCAGGACCCAAACTGCTGTGAGAGATCGATAGGCCCTGTCGGCAACTTTGCATGGTCACCCCATACCCCGGAGGATGATGAGAGTTCTATTATTACTTCAGATCGTATTTCTCACACTAATCAGTTAAAATAAAAACTTTACACACATTAAATTTAGCACAAATTTAAGTTTATTTTAGCAAAAAGAATTCAATTTAGGAATCAAGCAGCAGTCTGAACCCAAAATGGTTCAGCACACTGCACTCCACTGTGTGTGCAGATTCTATCAAAAGGCAGGAAGAGGGAGCATCATACACAAACAATCTGACAGGTAGCACTTTGCACCTGCTGTGTATACTCTCATTCTGGAATCATTTATCCCCGATTGGATGAGGCTTAGAACCCTCTGGGTCCTGTGCCCACTGGCGAATGTGCAGTGGAGTTAGGCTTCTTGGGAGGAGGAGTTCTGAGATTCCTCTCCTCTCTCCTATTAGTGCCCAGGAGAGAAGCAAACAGATGAACAAGAAGAAACCTTCAGGAAAAAAGGTGATTGGGCCCTAGTGCCTCAGCCTGAGGGATGGAGGG
>NW_007051340.1:0-853 GCF_000164805.1 Carlito syrichta | reverse complement strand
AGTTTGGCTTTTGTTGTCCCATAATGACCATGTTATGTTATGTAAATGTTAAGCAAACAAGCTTTCCTAAGCATACCTTGGGATGGAAACTTAAAGGGCTAATGTAACCCTTTGCCTGCCGGCTCAGGTTACTTCATACGCAGGGACTGTATGGACCTAACTTATCTAACATTCCACTCGGCCCATTAAGTGGGTTTCTGTCAATCACGGGCAGCACCCACCAATACCAAGTGTTCCTGTACCCATTAGGAGAAATTACCCAATCATGTAGAATCAGGTTTGAAGTTCTTTCCCCTCCCTCTGTAATTGTGCATAAAAACTGCTTGCCATTATGAATTGGGGCTCTCGTCCCTGAAGCTGCTGCTTCGGGCGTGAGCCCAGAATCGAGCCTGAATAAAGACCCTCATGTGTTTGCATTGGAGCTGGCTCTTTGTGGTCCTTATATCTCTCATTAGAGTCCTGGGTTCAACATTTGGAAGCCCCAGCGAGATTTTCAGAGACCTCCTAGACTCCAGCCTGAAGTGTCTTAGCCAGTGGGTAAGTGCACATGCGCTTCTGGTAGGATATCGATATTCATTTTATAAGGCCGGAATAAGGTAGAGTAGAGGCACTCTAGGACCCTCCTGGCCAGAGGTCTTGGGAGACGTTCCTCGATCTCAGAGGGAGCCTAAGTGCTGGAAAGTGTGGGCTCAGAGGGGGTCCAGGCACGAGAGGCGCAGACCCAGACTAAGTTTAGTTCAGCTCCCGGTCGCATTGGCGAGCCAGGCAGGAGTGGGGGTCGTCTGGTATGCCCGATTTTTCGGGCACCCACAAGGCCCCCATTTGGAGGATAGTGCTGTCCTCATATCTGAAG
>NW_007051339.1:0-922 GCF_000164805.1 Carlito syrichta | reverse complement strand
TAAGTCCTCACATGGTCTTTCCTCAGTGAGTGTAGAGTGGGGGTGGGGAGAAAGAGAGAGAGGAAGAGGTAGAAAAAAGAGATTGCCCCAGAAAGAAAGAAAAGGAGAAAGAAAAAAGAAGAGAAAGAGAGACAGACAGAAAGGAACAGGGAGAGAGAGAGAAAGAGAGGGAGAGAGAGATAGACAAAAAGGAAGAGGGGGAGAGAGAGAGAGAGAGAAAGAGAGAGAGGGAGAGAGATAGACAAAAAGAGAAGAGAAAGAAAAAGAGAGAGAGAGAGAAATGGGAAAAGAGAAAGGGAAGGGAAAGGAGAGAGAAATAGAGAAAAGGGGGGAGAGACAGAGGGATAGTCAAAGAAAGGAAGACAGAGGAGAGAGAAAGGGAGAGAGAGAGAGAGAAAGAGAGAGCACACTTCCTTTGGTATGTCCAAGACAGACTGGACTTGGGAAGACTTAGATAGTGAGTCTGGCTGGGATTGTCTTTGTAGAGATTCCCTCTGTGGGGAGGAGGTGGGAAGCAGGGAATGTCTACACACAATGTTCACAGAGTGGATACAGGTACAGATAGTTTCAGGAATGGGGGTTCTTATTCCAGCATGTGTACTACACCCTCATCTGCCTACTGACTCCTGGAACTAAATAATGGGGGAGGAGTCTACTCAGGCCTATTAATTTCCCCAGGGGTCAGACACTATCTGGAGTTCAGAGACAACATCTCAGAGCCCCAGATCTGAAGTCCATGACTGTGGGACCCTTGGGGGTGACTCCCACTCCCTGGAGTGTTTCCCGGAGTCCACCATACCCAGGAATCTAGGAAAGAAGGAAGTGCAGCAGGTACACAAAGACATTCACACAGGCAAAGCATTGAGTAAAAAATGAAATTCTCTGTAGAGTAGTATGAGAGCAGCCTTTGTGACTAAAGTGT
>NW_007051338.1:0-744 GCF_000164805.1 Carlito syrichta | reverse complement strand
TTGTGATCAACGTTTCTTTGTTTTTTGTTAGACTTGACACCCATGTTTGCATTTTCAAAAACAGTAAATCGTTGGCATTTGCCTGTTTTGAATTTTATTTTAAGTGGAATAATACTGTCTATGTTATGTGCTGACATGTTTCTCATACTCAGGCAATAAGTAGAACAAATATATTTTAACCTCACAGACTCTAGTTGGGATACTTTTGTTGTTGGATACTGTTCTGTTTGATGAATGTAATGAACTGTATTTACAAATTCTACTGTTGATAGGGCTATTTCTGGCGTGGCATTATTATTAACATTGCTTCTTGAACATTCTATACATATCTCATAGTGCGTTTCTCTAAATAGGAGTACGTAAGTGTTTAATTGAGTTATATGGTATGCACATACTGTCTTACTAGGTAATGCCAGTGCTTTTCAAAGTGGGTATCAGTGGGATGTGATTTCTGTTGTTCTGTATCTTTGCCAAGTCTTAGGATTGTAACTTTAGGGTATATAGTGATACCTGACAGTGATTTCTTTCTTTTTTTTTTTTTTTTTTTTTTTTTTTTTTGAGTTGGAGTCTCACTCGGTCACCCAGACTGGAGTGCTGTGTCCGCTCCCGGTCACCGCAGCCTCGCCTGCTGGGCTCCAGCGATCCTTCCGCCTCAGCCTTCCGAGTAGCCGGAATTACAGGCGCGCGCTACCACGCCCGGCTGATTTTTTGATTTATTGTAGAGATGAGGTCTCGCTGCCCAGG
>NW_007051337.1:0-905 GCF_000164805.1 Carlito syrichta | reverse complement strand
GCAATAACTGCTTGCTAGGAGACTAAAAAATTTTTACTAAAGTGAGGTCCTTTCAGGTGACATTTGAAGAATGGGTAGAATTTGAACATCCATATGTGCATAAATGGAGAAGAGCATTTCCAACCACAATGCAGTAAAGTTCAGTTAAACAAATGAAAACTTGGAAAATAGATAGATAGATGACATCTACCAAGTACCGATAGCCTTCAGTTAAATTTATATAAGGTCACAGCACATTTCAAAAATTCTTTCTTTAGACAGGGAGAGTGGAATCATAATGCAGAACACAGGCTCCAGTCAGAAGCTCCTGTATATGCTGTCTTTTCTGTGTCCCCATCCCAATTACACAACAATAGGGCATGCTCTAGAGTTCAATTTGCCTATAATACACCTTCTCTGAATTTCTTGCTTGCTTTATTTCCATTCCCCACACTCAACCACTAACCTTATCCTACCTGACAGATGCTCGTAAATATTTGTTCAACTTATCTGAACATTACTTAGCATAGATGAATTTTCACAAACATCTGGTCTTGAAGGAATAGGAGAGTCTGAAATTCTCAGATTCTTAAAATCTTTCTCAGGATATAGTTAAACAAGAATGAATAAAACTTAAAAGACAATACCAACAGCTTTGATATGCACATGACACAAAATTCCATTTGACCACCAAAGGTTTCTCCAGGCACAGTCTCTATAAGCACATAATGGAATCCTTGTGTTTTAGGAACAAACTGCTCACTTACTATATGCTTCCATCTAAAATATCATAAGCTTCTGAACGCAGTGTCAATAAGATTTTTTCTTCTTCTTTTTTAAACTGCTGGTATCAGCAGTAGTAGGTTTGAGGACTAATCCTGCCAAATCCATACCCAATTTGCTCTGAATAAGCAGTTAGCATCATT
>NW_007051336.1:0-3119 GCF_000164805.1 Carlito syrichta | reverse complement strand
GCCCTCTTGATCGTTTCTTTGGCCTTGCAGAAGCTTGTCAGTTTAATAAGGTCCCACTTGTCTATCTTCTCTCTTATGACCTGTGGGTTTCGGGTTTTGTTCAGGAATTGGATGCCAGTACCGATTTCCATGAGGGTATTTCCTTCATTTTCTAAGGTTCTTATAGTTTGAGGTTTTACATTTAGGTCTCTGATCCATTTGGAGTTAAACTTTGTCAAAGAAGATCAAAAATGACACAAACAAGTGGAAAATATCCCATGCTTATGGATTGAAAGAATTAACATTGTGAAGATGTCCATCTTACCTAAGGGAATCTACAAATTCAATGCAATACCCATCAAATTACCAGCAACATTCTTCTCAGACCTAGAAAAGACAACACAGGAATTCATATGGAAACACAAACGTCCAAGAATAGCCAGAACAAACCTCAGCAAAAAACAAAAAAAAAAACAAAGCAGGTGGTATCACATTACCAGACTTCAAACTTTATTATAAAGCCACAATCATCAAAACAGCTTGGTATTGGGATAGAAACAGGCATATAGATCAATGGAATAGAATTGAGATTCCAGAAGCAAAACCTCAATTTCTCAACCAACTCATCTTCGACAAGGCCTCCACCACCTACCACTGGGGAGAGGAGAACCTATTCAGTAAATGGTGCTGGGAAAACTGGCTGAGCACATGCAGAAGATTGAACCAGGACCCCTATCTATCCCCATGCACAAAGGTTAAATCAGTTTTATTTGCTTAATGGTCTTAATTATTTAATGAATTTTACCTTTCAAACAATTATTTCAAATCTTTTAATATAAAGGCCATAAATTAACTTTTCTATCCATTTCTTGAAGTACCTAAACAAAGTTTGAGGATCAAGTGTTCATTTTCCAGTAAATTATGATGAATGAATTGCATGCATATATGCATGAATGAATGAATTTCTCTCCTTGTGACTGCATAGCAGCATGGCATTTTTAATTTTTCCTGTGGCATTTCAGTTGACTTAGTGGATTTTATTGGACAATTACTGCACAAGTGATTTCTGTATCTCCCAACCACCATGTAAAAAGTCAAATTGAGAGAGCAGAGTGACTTCTTGTTTGCAGAAACATCTTTCATTTTCTCAAGAAACACCAGTCTCTCAGCTTCTTCTACCTGTGCCTGCAAATATGCCCTCTCTCACTAATAAAAATGATTGAAAAATCACCTTAAAAATACAAAGTGCCATATAAAGGCTACCTGAGGCAATAATAAAACAGTAATAATAACTGTTTGCTGATAAATGTCACTTTCAAGCCCAGGGGAGACATTTTGCAGGGGAAAAGCAGAATGGGTTCTGTGCTGATCCCTGGGCCATGCCTCACTCCGAATCACACTGTTCTCCCCCCATTTGGACACCATCCTTTGCAATGGTCATGAAATAGTACTGGTATGTAAAATTACTGCCATCACCTACATTGTAGAAAGCAATGTGTTGCCAAGTAATCCATTATCTGACAATAGGCAGGGTTATCTCACTCAAGCTGATCATTTGTAAAATAGATGGACTGAGAAGGGAACACACAAGGACTGCTAAGTGCCTGCTGGCCACAGCCCAGCCAGTGGTGTAGCTGTTGCATGCATTCTAGTTTTGATTATCACTGGATCAAGTTCTATCAAGGAACTGAATCAGTGTGGACCCAGGTGAGTTATCAGTCAACATGGTGGGATTTGAGAGGCTATGGGGTGTCTCCTTGACATGATCCTACTCTATGTGCCTAAACCCTTTTCTGATAAGACAGAGAAAAGCAGGGGCAGGGAGAATTACTCAAGACAGAGTTTAAGAGGAGACTGGGAGAAGAAAGAAATCGACTGTGAAATGTAGACTTCATAGTGCAAGCAATGAAGGGATAGTCTAGAGCAGGGGTATCCAACTTTTGACTTCCCTGAGTTACATAAAGTAACCTTTTGGCTGCCCAAGTCCACATCAAATAAAGAGAAACTGTCTTGAGTCGCACATAAATGATATAATATAGGTTGGAGTGTATACATCATAAAACTTTTTACTATTTTTATTATAAACTTCAGAAAAATGAGAACAATATAAAATTAGTGGGAAATTTGACCTTGTTTTTGTAAAACTACTCTGTCAATGTTGGTTTGATGGAAGTGGTCACAATTCTTAGCTCTCAAGGTGCTTGCAATAAATGTTTGTTCAAATTTTGCTCATTGTGTGATTCATAATTCAAAACAGATATTCATAAATGTATGAGCTGCCAAAACATGATGTCATGAGTAAAACATGGTTGTGAACTTCAAAAATGGAACTAAAAATTACATGATGTTAAAAGATTTTATGGGTCCTCATTACTAGTTGTACTAGGTTGCATGTGACCCACAGGCCACAGGTGAGACATGCCTGGTCTGGAGAAAAGCAGTACCCCATAAGTATCTTGCTAGTTAGGAGGTGTGGGACATTCGGGCACCGTATGCTGTAGCAATTGAAGGATAGAAAGGCTGTGTGAAAAATGGAGACCCAGAAATGATGAAGACAGTGTTGTCCTTACTGGTTTTTTTGTGGATGATGTTTTCTGCAATGGATATTTACAATCAAGCAAATCATTCTCATTCTTCCATATGGGCCCTGCTTCCTCTGCTCAATCTTATGGTATTCTCCTTGGTCCTTTTCTCTTTTCTCTGCAGAATCCAAATAAACCTGTCCTTTTCTGTCTGTCTCCATGGCTACCACTATAATCCTCATGTGGTTCCACATGCAATTCACTCTCTTTATCCAAAAAAACTAATTACCCTAAACTTCTTCAAATTAGTTCCTTCCCTGACTTTCTCCCTGCAGTTTTCCTGTCAGTTTGTCAGAATCTAGTTGTCATTTGTAATCCCCACCCTTCTTTTCTTGCTTGCCATAACCAGTCAGTGACAGTGTTAGTCAGAAAAATCAGGGTTCTCCAGAGAAACAGAACTAAGAGGATATATATATGTATATATACATATATATATGTATATATATATATATATGTATGTATAAGGATATATATATATATCCTTATACAAGCCAATGCCATCCTTCTTCTACAGTTTATTATAGGGAACTGGCTCATGCAATTTTGAAGCCAAGAATT
>NW_007051335.1:0-793 GCF_000164805.1 Carlito syrichta | reverse complement strand
TCCTTGCTGTCTTCACATCTGCCTGATCACAAGTCTAGAAGTCACTTACCTGACTTCTAAAGGTTTTGAATCTGAGATTCAGCTGGATCTAACACAGATTAAACTGTGTTCATAGATGGACAGACAAAGAAAGTTTAGTGAGCGTAAAGTATGGGAAAGAGGATGAAAGTTCGTAGATTACTAGAATTCAGATATATAGCACTGCTACATGATAAAGGATTTTCTATAGCTGTAATGAATGTCTGGGCCTGGATGGCTCAGTAATTCAGCTGAGGATATAGATTTTATCATTAGAGATTTTTGGATAATATCTTGATTTAACATTCCTGCGGCTGATATATAAAATGAGCTGATGCTCCCAGCCAATTTCTTATAACCAGATACTACCTACATGTATCCTCCTTTTCTTCCCTCTGAAACAAGTCCCAGATCCTCAACTTACTGGACAGCATTGTCATCAGAAATAAAGTGCTAAACCTTTTATTTTAACATTGATGTAGAGTGATGATGCCAGCATAAGCAAGGTGTCTCTTTCTGTACAATACAAAGTATTTATTCTCCTAGCATATTGATTGGTTGAATCAGAGTTGAACTCTTTGATTGTAAGTGAGGATAATGACAGTTTAAAAAGGAAAATATTATCCACTTAATTGTGTTTTTTGTTTGTTTGTTTTTGCCTTTTGAGTCCTCCCTTTACTGGAGATATTTATTCTACACAGATGGCAAAAATGTTACATGGTAGCCGACATGGTAACTGACAGAATTCTAGCAATGATTGTCTAGATAACTGCAG
>NW_007051334.1:0-1192 GCF_000164805.1 Carlito syrichta | reverse complement strand
TTGTAAAGACGAGATCTCGCCACATTGACCCAGGCTGGTCTTGAATCTGCGGGGCTCAGGCAATCCACTTGCTTCGGCCTCCCAAAAGTACTAGGATTACAGGCTAAGCCACTGAGCCCAGCTATGTTTTCATTTTATTATTACATAAGTTGTACATAAAAATGCATATATATTTCTGCATATTTTGTGAATTTAAAAAATGCAATATATATAAATTAATGATATGTATATATAACATACATATATACATAATATAGTAAATGTAATACATATATAAATATGTCATATATCACTATCACAAAATAAACTACTGAGTAGGTAGGTTAATGGCTCCCCCAAATATCCACATTCTAAGCAGTAGACTTTTATCTTAAGTGACAAAAGTTATTTGGCAAAGATGATTAAAGTTAAAGACATTGAATTGAGAGTGATTATCTGGGATATCTGAATGAGCCAAATCTAATCCCACAGGCTCTTAAGTTGAAGAAATTTCCAGTTTTAGTCAGAGAAAGATCTAATACTATAGTGTTAGAGATATGAGCCATTTATGGTTTAACAGATGGAGGAAATAGACCATGAAGCAAAGAACACAAGTGACTACTGGAAGCTGAAAAAAGCAAGAAAAGGAATTTTCTCCAAGAACCTCAAAAGTTAATGGAGTGCTACCATACCTTAATTATTTTAAATCAAGATTCATGTGACATCTACAGAATTGCAGAATACTAAATATGTGATGTTTTAAACCTCAAAGATTGTGATAATTTGTTATGGCAGCAGTAGAAATCAAAGTTCACACATACACACAATGACACATGCATGCACACATACATACAAAATACTTTCATAAACATGTCTGAATTTCACTGCAACAAGATTATCCGAATTTGTGAACATATTAAATTTGCTCTATTGTTGCTGAATATAAACCTCAACCTGCTGGGCCCCGGTGATCCTTCTGCCTCAGCCTTCCAAGTAGCTGGAACTACAGGCGTGCATTACCACGCCTGGCTAATTTTTGATTTATTGTAGAGATGAGGTGCTTTTAAATCTTAATTCTTGTTTATCTTTCCATCCTAAATCAGATTATTGAACTTAGATCTAAGATACTGGTGGTTTATCGGTTTTTTTTTTTTTGTTGTTGTTTTTTGAGTTGGAGTCTCACTCTGTCTCCCAGACTGGAGTGCAGTGGCCG
>NW_007051333.1:0-786 GCF_000164805.1 Carlito syrichta | reverse complement strand
CGGTCAGGCCACGTCTTGAGTCCCCCAGGCATGCGTGAGAGTTCCGGGGATGTCACATCCTCCCTGACCCTGTATATGTAAAGTTGCCGATCTGATAGGTGCATGGTGTGGATGTGCATTTCCATGGAGATTGACCATATCAAGCATATTTGTGTATTTTGTATCTTCTTTGGTACAGAGGCCATCCGAGTCTGGTGCATGTTTTAAAAATTGTGCCATTTGTTTTCTTTCATTTTTTTTTTCTGAGTTGGAGTCTCACTCTGTCTCCCAGGTTGGAGTGCAGGGGCACGATCATGGCCACCACAGCCCCAACCCACTGAACTCAGGTGATCCTTCTGCCCCAGGCTTCCAAGTAGCTGGAATTACAGGTGCGCACCACAACACTCAGCTAATGTTTTTATTTATTGTAGAGACGAGGTTTCACCAAGTTGCCCAGGATGGTCTTTGAAGGAAACCAGAGCATAAGATGACAAGGTCCTTATGTTTCTTGGCTTGTGTTCATGGAACCAAGCCTACATTTCCTTTGTCTCCCTCGACCTTTTGGTTGCATTTCTATGGATAGCTAAGCTGCACCAAGCCTGGAAAGTACTTATCCTAAGTGATTCCCTTGCACAGACGTTAAGATATGCATAGTTTAGTCATTGATACTTACCCTGCTTGTGTGATTTAATTCAGACATAAACATATATCCTGGGCCAGGTTCAGTGTCTCAGCCTGTAATCCCAGAATTTTGGGAGGCCGAGGTGAGTGGATTGCCTGAGTCCATGGGTTCGAGACCCACCTGGA
>NW_007051332.1:0-507 GCF_000164805.1 Carlito syrichta | reverse complement strand
CAAGCAGAGACGAGCCTTCCACCTCAGCCTTCCAAGTAGAGATACACGCAACCATGCCTGGCTAGTTGTTTTGATACATTGTAGAGATGAGGTCTCTACTAGTTGCCAGGCTGGTCTCAAATCTCCAGGCTTAGAAAATCACTAATGTGATTAACACTGTTCAGTATCTACATAAAATTGATTCTGCACATAGTTAAATACACAAAAGAAGACAATGACAGTACAATCACCAATAATTAAACCAAAGGTGTAATTTTTGAAATCACGTAATATGACAGGAAAAATCCTAGCTCTCTTACAGTCTAACTTAAAACAGTCTAGTCTTTTTCTATTTGAGATCCAAATAAATTTCCTTTTTTTCTATCTAAACATAATTTGAGGCTTTGACATAAATCTGAATTCAAACGATATACTTTGTCAAGCGTTTCCAAAAAATTTTCAGCTCTGCTTCAGAGATAAACCCTCTTGTTGTGTGTGTGAATGTATGTGTGTGTGTGTATTTGCATG
>NW_007051331.1:0-816 GCF_000164805.1 Carlito syrichta | reverse complement strand
TATGCATCACAAGACACCACGAGATCTGCAATTTCCAAGCAGACAATTCGAATTCCATGATGACTGCCCTGCTTACATTAAGGTCACAGGTGCACAATTTCAATACAAATCATTCAAAGTGTTTTCCATAATGTTCAATGAATCATTCATATTATACTCTTTGCTCTATACCCTGATTAATACAAAAAACTTCCCTGAGTTAACTCTAGGTTCAATCCAAGTTCACTGACTCCAAATATTTTTAGCGATTAATATTATCAACTTAACACTATACTATAATCTATAAGTTTAGTTAAATGACTTAACTGTCAGTTATACTATTATCCTATTACGATTTAATGTAATGCCTTATAACTCAGCTAAAACTTATTCTTAAACTACAAAACTTTACTATAATTCACATGTTTCATATGTCTAAACTTTAATTTTTATATGATCTAGTTATTGGACTTTAATACTATGCTATATCCTATTAAGCTAATACCTTATCATTAGTTCTTTTATAAATTGTATAGTAACTATTACACTTGAATAATGTAGCAAAAGGAAACAAAACAGCAAGCATAGATTTACGCAGCTATGAGTGTATATGTATATATTTTATCCTAACAAGTCTACTCTAAAAATCAAATAGTAGCTGTCACACTCTTGAACAAGGAAATGCAGGGCTGCCAAGATGGCGGCCATGGGCTGAAGCAGACAGAGTTTCGGTAATTAACGAAACAAAAGAAAACGTTCTGCCTGGCTAGGGGCAGGGTGACAAAACTATCATGGTAATTTAGTTTCTAATCTTAGCCCTAGGGGAAACAGCTTCGG
>NW_007051330.1:0-848 GCF_000164805.1 Carlito syrichta | reverse complement strand
TTTGACATCTGTTGATGAATGTTGAACCAGCCTGCATCCCAGAATGAAGTCTACTGGTCATGTGAATGATTTTTGAGATGTATGCTGAATAAAGTTGCTAGGATCTTGAGAATTTTAGCATCTATGTCATCAAAGTTATTGGCCTGTAGTTCTCTTTCTTTGTTGGATCTTTACCTGGCTTGGGTATCAATGTGATGTTGGCTTTGTAAAATGATTTGGGGAGAGTTCCATCTTTTTCAATCGCCTGGAATACCTTCAGTAGGATTGGTATCAGCTCCTCCTTAAATGTCTTGTAGAATTCTGCTGGAAAGCCATCTGGACCAGGGCTTTTTTTGGTAGGAAGTTTTCTTATTATGTAGTCGATTTCCTTGATTGTTATTGGTCTATTTAGGGTCTCAATTTCTTCTTGTTCCAACCTAGGTAGGTTGTGTGATGTCAGAAAGTCCTCCATTTCCTTAAGGTTTTCAAGTTTGTTTCCATACAAGTGTAGGTAGTAGTCTCTAATGATCTTTTGTATTTCTTCAGGGTCAGATGTGACTTCATCTTTTGTGTTTCTGATTGTGCTTATTTAGTTTTTTTCTTGTTTTTTCTTGGTCAGTCTAGCTAGGGGACCATCGATCTTGTTTATCCTTTAAAAGAACCAGCTTTTTGTTTAATTGATTTTTTTGTATTATCTTTTTGTCTTCTATGTCCTGGATTTGGGCTTTTATTTTGGTGATCTGGATTCTTCTTCTGAAATTAGGGTTTTTGTGGTCTTGCTTTTCCAGCTTCTTTAGGTGGCTTGTTAGATTGTGAATTTCTGTTCCTTCCATTTTCTTAATGTGTGTTTGTAGGGATATAAATCCCCT
>NW_007051329.1:0-931 GCF_000164805.1 Carlito syrichta | reverse complement strand
CAGGGGAGCACTGGGTTTTCCATGTGGCTGGTGGGAGGGTTGATTGGAATGAGATGAGCAGCTTTATCACCAGGAAGACAGGTGATGGTGGATGAGGGCCTGTGTGTGTGTTCTGTGTGTGAGCAACAAGCAGTGAGGAAACAGGAAGAGAGAGAAGATCACAGTTGCTTTTGGAAAGATAAGTGATACAGCAGTGTGCAGTATGCAGAATGGGGAGGTGGAGGGGCAGTGGTGGGGAGGGTGTGTGTGTGGGAGGAGGGGGTTATGAATTAAGTGGCAATGGAGAAACAAGAGGAAGGGAGGTTGGGTTAGAGCGTTTGTAGTGGAGCCGGTGAGGTTCAGTCTGGTCCTGAGGGGTGGGGGTGAGGATCGGGTGTTGGGAGCCAGCCATGGAGGCCTTCCTGCTGACAAAGTCCAGGGGGCTGAAGACCCCGGGCCACCAAGTGAACCTGGGCAGCTGAGATTCTTGCCTTTACATTCCTTTCTTAAGGAGGCTTGTAATTCTGGTTAGGGATTGTGACTAAGGTGACTTGAGCCAGAGGCCTTTTGTTTTACAAACATTGAAGCTCATTCTCCCTGGCAGGAAATAATTAACGCAGATTGTAAACACCAGGTGTGAAGTTAGGGAAAGCTAGTCAGGCCAACTTGCAGCTAAGTAACCTTGAAAATGTTACTTTATCCCAGTTAGTTGCAAATTGCTGTGTGAAGGTCACAGGTGTGACTTGTTAATCTAAGTGATAATGGTAGTGCTTAGAACTTGGTAGTGATTTATAATGTAATAGTTATAGGAATAAGTAAGTTATGTATGGAGATTAAGAAATGGTAATCATTAAAAAATGTTAGAAATTTATAAAATTTATAGTTTAGGATGATAATGTTTTAAGATAAAAACAGGATGAACAAAGACACATTGCCTGTCCGGTCCATCAAT
>NW_007051328.1:0-1075 GCF_000164805.1 Carlito syrichta | reverse complement strand
CCATTTATGTGACAATGGTGCCCAAGACTGCATTTAAAACCATTTGTTTATTGAAATACTAATGACAATGACAGTGAGATTCAGCCATGCTGATTTGAGGTGTTCCTATTTCAGAGATGGGGTGAAATGATCTGACCCTCCCTACCCCATACATGCATTCTCTCTGATGAAATTCCAACCTGTGGGAAGAAGATATTCTTGAAGTAGCATTACAGGTACCAAAAATGCCTGAAGGAAAGTAACTTGAGAGCCTTTCAAAGAATGGCAAGGCTTAGAGTTATTTGCTCTTGTTTTGGGAAACAGGAAGAAATGGTGTTGTTTCACATTTTAGGAGCTAAGGTTTAAGGTCACAGTCTGAGACATGGCACTTTCCATTCTCACCAAGTCTGATAAATTTCTGCTGCTAGTATGGATTCCTCAGGGTGGCAGATGGGTACAGGGGACTCAGAGGCTTGACCGGAGTTCTTCTGAGGGCAGCACCGACTCTTTGTAAACACTCATCATCAAGTAAGTCTCCTAATAGACAACTGACCTGACTTTGGGGAAAATAACACTGAAAACAACCTGGAGTAAGTTTTAAGGTGAACTTGACTTACTTGGCAGTCAGAAGATATCAATTTCCAAAGAAACTTTGGTACATGCGTGTGCATTACAGAAGACAATCTCTGGTGTGTAGACCCCACCCTCCCAACAGCAGACCACTCACATCTCAGTTTCTGTTTGAGTAGGACAGTCACATTCTCAAAGACTTAAAATATAACCCTCAGACATGCCTGATTTTTAACTGTAATGTCCTCATAACAGAAGTTCTTATCAGAGATCTCCATGGTACTTGGCAAACAAGACGGTCTACTTGCTAAATAATACATTAGGTAAGTAAATTCAAGGGAGATTACTCTAATTAAATATACACTGCTATTGAAACATAATTTCTATATGGTCTAGTTGAAGAACAATCTCTTGTTCCTGAAAAAAAAGAAAGTTTTAAAATGATCCCCTGGTGACTGGGAGAATAGATTTACACGCAATCCACAGAGGTCATTTCAAGAAGAAAAAGATGACAGACAATGCAGGG
>NW_007051327.1:0-1619 GCF_000164805.1 Carlito syrichta | reverse complement strand
CAGCCTGTAATCCCGCGCCTTTGGGAGGCTGAGGTGAGTGGATTGTCTGAGCCTGCGGGTTCGAGACCCGCCTGGGCAGCAAGACCTCATCTCTACAATAAATCAAAAAATCAGCCAGGCATGGTAGCACATGCCTGTAATTTTGGCTACTCAGAAGGCTGAGGCAGAAGGATCGCCGGAGACCAGCAGGTTGAGGCTGCGGTGGCCAGGAGCGACCACTGCACTCCAGTCTGGGGGACAGAGTGAGACTTCAAGTCAAAAAAAAAGAGCACAAAGGGTGCCTGATCCCATACCAGGGGGAGTGAGGACCAGTTGGAGACTCAAACTTCACTTGTATTCAGCCTACTTGTGTAGTCAATACTTACTTGTATTCCACAACATATGAAAAGGCACACACAATATCAAAGAAGAAAAAAAGCAGAATGAGTCCCAATACCTGATTTTAGGAGTTATTTTTAGTCAGAAAAATGTACCGGTGAAAGAATGCATTAATCAACAAAACAGAATAGAGAGTTTAGAAACTGGCTTGTAAACAAATGGTGCTTGAAAAATTGGACCTCCACATGTAAAAAGTGAACTTAGACACAGATTTTGACGTTCTACAAAAATTAACTGAACATGAAATTTATAAATTAAATAAATAATGTAAAATGATACGACCTCTTGAACATAGAAAAAATCTACATGACCTGGGATTTGGAAATGAGTTTTTAAATAAAACACCACTAGTATTATTCATGAATACAAAATTGGTATGCTGAATATTATTAAAACTACTCTGTGAAAGAAAATAAGAAATTAAAAAGACAGAGAAAGCATTTGCAAAATGTATATGTGCTAAGGAACTTATATTCAAAATATGTTATGAGAGGATCCCCCACAAAAGAAAATGGAATTATTTTTGAAGGAGTGATCCGATGTAATACACTCGAATTTATTCCTTCAGATCAAACTAGAAACCAGAGTTTTTATCTGAAAGCCAGATGCACACTACAACGCCCGGCTAATTTTTTTATTTATTTTAGAGATGAGGTCTTGCCAAGTTGTCCAGGTGGGTCTCGAACCCGCGGACCTGAGCCCGGCCTGTTGTCATTTCTTTAGCATTTTTGAGATAGGCGATCATTTAATTTATGAAAAGAATCATAGTTGTTATTTTTAAAATGTGTATAGTTTTATTTGCTCTTATGTTGTTTCATTAGCCATTGTGTATTGATATAATAATATTATTTTTCTCTTTTAGTCTGTGAATGTAGTGAATTATATTGAATTTTTTAAAATGTTGAACTAGCTTGCACCACAGGCATAAGTTCCATTTTTTGTAAGTATATAACTCTTATTCTATATTACTCAATTTGATATGTCAGTGTGTAAAAAGTTTTGTGTCTAATTTTATGAGTGATCTTGGTTTGTATCTTTCTTTTGATGTTTTTTTCTGGTTTTGATATTAGGGTAATACTATTCTCATAGAATAAGTGGGGATGAGTCTTTGCTTTTCTATTTTGTGGAAATATACTCTTATTGTATAAAATTCGTGATAATTTCTTTGTGGAATATTTCTCTCAGCTTTGTCTCACATAGTTTGATGTACTCATGTTAGATGTTTACCCATTTATGATTGC
>NW_007051326.1:0-1543 GCF_000164805.1 Carlito syrichta | reverse complement strand
TCAAGAAACTGATACCATAGCGTGAAATGTACTTTTTAAACAAGTGCTTCAAAACTTTCTGGGGTAATCTTCTCTGAATTCTTCACTACTAGGCAAATAAAATTGAGAAAAATTAACTTTCAAAACAGAAATCACCCTTGTATTTGGAATGAAAGTGGTGCTGGTGATTAAACACAATTGCTTGAATTTTGGGGCTTTTATAGAAGTATAGACCCACCCCTCCCACACTGTCATACATAATTTGATACAAATGGGGTATTTGCTTTCTGGCTTAAACACAAAATAGAATGAGGGGGGAACAAAAATCACCTGGAAGCTGGGCTTGGTGGCTCAGCCTGTAATCCCGCTTCTTTAGGATGCTGAGGTGAGTGGATTGCCTGAGCCCGCGGGTTTGAGACCCGCCTGGGCAGGCGAGACCTCATCTCTACAATAAATCAAAAAATCAGCCGGGCGTGGTAGCCCATGCCTGTAATTCCGGCTACTTGGAAGGCTGAGGTGGAAGGATCGCCGGAGCCCAGCAGGTCGAGGCTGCGGTGGCCGGGAGCTGCCACTGCACTCTAGTCTGGGCAACAGAGTGAGACTCCAACTCAAAAAAAAAAAAAAAATCACCTGGAAGTTATTGAGCTAGTGGTCAACTCCCTTGGTATTCAGGAGAAGGGCACTTAGCTGGGAAGTCCACACTCTAATTTCCCTGAAAAGAAACAAAAAATTTACATAGCGTATGAGTGTGTGTCTGCTTGTGTGCTCACATTTTCAGTATGACTGTGGCTTTATCCTACCAGGTTTCCGTTTCTCTCCTGATTTTGCGTAAAATCCAGGTACTACTCTATGTATTGTAATAACAATAGGCAGCAGATGGTGGTAGCCTTTTTTAACTTCCGAACCCTTCACATTCCTTGCCGGACAGTTTTCACCACTTACTTTCTCCGAACTTTGCAGAACGAGTCAGCTGTAAGATGACTTTGTATGGCTCTTCTTTCTCAGCTGCCAGTAATTTGTTCAACAATCAAAAGGAAGCCTAGTTATTTGCTGCTAGCATGAAAGTAGTTTCCCTGACTTGGATACAGGATTCATCACATTGATTTCAAATCTTCAAAGTTGCACTCCCAGAGCCCAAATCCTGACACTTGGATCTCTCAAACCTAGGAACACAGCCCAGGCAGTAGTTGGGCATTAGGTGGGAGGAGGCGCCGGCAGGAACTTGTGTTTCACCACAGGAAGTGTATCCCAAGTCAGGACACGGGAATGACATGTTCGTCCCCACCAGCTACACTGCCCTTCCCCCACATTTTCCATCCCCCTCAAGTCTCTCAGCCTGGGGTCTCCCAGGACAGCTGAAACCAGCAGCTCATCCCTTGTGCCCCACAATTCCTCCATGCCCGGGGTCAAGATGCTCCACTTTTCCCTCAAAGTCCAAAAACAACCTCCGACCCTAAGGGTGTGCTCGACTCCCCACCCTGGGCAGAAGCCACAGCATTCCACTCAGCCCTTCCTGTGTGGTGAGGCCAGGGGCGACAGGATACCCATCACCTGGCTGCCTCTG
>NW_007051325.1:0-428 GCF_000164805.1 Carlito syrichta | reverse complement strand
AACAGACTAGGAAAATACTAGCATCAAATGTGGCCACTAATTGCTCAGTTTTTATAATACATAAGTACTTGACTTAGAATAGGATATGAGATGCTGCAGTAACAACCCCAGAGGCTTAGTGGCTTGACTCAACACAAGCACTTTTCTCCCTCATGTGCAGTACACAGCCCTCATCTACCTGAGGCACCATCTGGAACCAGTGGCCTTCCAGAGGAAGGGACAGGAAGAGGTACCCTAGTCCCACTCTGGGCCAGGGAGACAGTCCACAGGAATATTTAACAGGCAGGGTCTCTGCTGCAACGCCTTTATGTCGGTGACCTGCACTGACCAGGGAAGGGTTAGGACCGCACCGGTGAATCAGAACGGAGAGAAGAAAACTACTCGGAGGCAGCTCTTCTGGGAACAGTCTGGCCAAGACCGAAGCCGAT
>NW_007051324.1:0-1337 GCF_000164805.1 Carlito syrichta | reverse complement strand
ATAAACCAAACAGAGAGGCAATGGTATAAACCCTAACTACTGATCCATGGAACAGAACGAACACTGCGGAATCAGTGGACACATTGATGGCCACATATATTCCGTGGGAATAGGGCAGTCTTTCCACACACACTTCTCAGAAAACGGGATACTCTCATGCATAATCCAGCAGTTCCACTTCCGGCAAAAGCCGCAACACAGGAAAGAAAATACAAGGAAAGAAGAGTCTGTGAACTCACGGTTAAGGGTCCATGTCCAAGAGCGGCCTGACTGAGGTTCCCTCGACGTGGTAGGGCGGGCCCAGCTCCGTCGCCTGCGGGGGGCCCAGCTCCGCGGCCAGCGGGGGGCCCAGCTCCGCGGTTGTCCCAGTCGCAGCGAGCCACACTCTGGGGTCCCGCAGCGCGGGAGTCCGAAGCACTCCGTGGGAGGCCGGGGACCTGGAGGCGGAACCGCGTTTCGCCTGGGTGCTCGCAGACCGGATTCTGAGGAAGGATCACGTCAACCCAGAAGGTGACGCGGACGTGACGCGAAGCGAGGCACTGCAACCTCGCGATGGCGAGAGACCCGGAGCCCCTCCCGCACAATACAGAGATTGACAGCAGGTACCATTCATTGTGCAGAGTAGGTGTCTGATACATTTCAACAACTCCAACGTAACACTAACACATGAGAAAACGCAAACATGGTCAGAAAGGAAACATGCCAGGAATCTACACATACCGCTGCAGGGAAAAAGACACAAATCGGGAGAATTCATTTGAAGCAGTAGTATACAGTTGCTATCTATACTCAATGAAACATATCGAATGAATCAAGTGGGATATATTTCAAGAATAAGTTAATTAAAAATCAGCGGTCGCGCTCCCACCCTCGAACTCAAGCCACCGTGGAGCTCCGCCGCCCTGAAACGTTCACCGCGAGCGGAAACTTTACCAAAGGAGATGGGGCAAGATGGCGACGGCATAGGTGAACTGGTGAGATTCTCTGAACGGACCAAGTCTGCAAACTGCTGAATAGACAGACTGTAAAGCAGAGGGAAAAGTGAACAAAACCAGAAGACCCTCATAAGGAAGAACAGGTCATTGCAGAAGAGAAATAAAAGCAACCCCACCTTCCCTCAAAAACAGAATTGAAGAGGGGGAGGGAAAGGGGTAAAGGGAGAAAAATCTACAGAAATGAAGAAAAACCAAAAGAAGAGTATGGGTCTCTCCCAGACGCCTGGGAGAGCAGACACTGAGAAAATTGACTTTGGAATACAAACAATGAAAAGTCCCCAGAATGAAGGGTCTCTCAAGCAAATGTAGATATCGAAACAATAATGGAGAGACTAAAAAGGA
>NW_007051323.1:0-1340 GCF_000164805.1 Carlito syrichta | reverse complement strand
TAACTATATATTTTGTGTATTCTACCTCATGTATTTATGAAATCTTAGTACTTTCAATCCTACCTCAGACCCCGTAGAATTAGGCATATGTCGGGTTTTAAGCAGTGTTGTATTTAGAACTCTTGGGTTAAGCATTGTCAGCCCCAAATTAATAGACTAACTTCTGCATTTACAACGGGATGTAAATGATAAAGTGATAAAGCCCCTTTCAGACATTCCTAGAAGGTGGCAGCAGACTCAGAGGCGCCAGCTGCTCTCTATCACCGGTTTTTATCCCAGTGATAATTTACACGCAGTGGCTATGTAAACCTTCAGGGAACAAAGACTTTTATAAAAGTAACCGCCTTGCTATAATAAGCTTGTGATATTTGATAAATTCCCAGAATTAGTATATGATTTTCTACCCCACATTCACTGTATGGGTTTGCAGCATTCATATTTAAAACTTTGTTAAGTTTGGCTTTTGTTGTCCCATAATGACCATGTTATGTTATGTAAATGTTAAGCAAACAAGCTTTCCTAAGCATACCTTGGGATGGAAACTTAAAGGGCTAATGTAACCCTTTGCCTGCCGGCTCAGGTTACTTCATACGCAGGGACTGTATGGACCTAACTTATCTAACATTCCACTCGGCCCATTAAGTGGGTTTCTGTCAATCACGGGCAGCACCCACCAATACCAAGTGTTCCCGTACCCATTAGGAGAAATTACCCAATCATGTAGAATCAGGTTTGAAGTTCTTTCCCCTCCCTCTGTAATTGTGCATAAAAACTGCTTGCCATTATGAATTGGGGCTCTCGTCCCTGAAGCTGCTGGTTCGGGCGTGAGCCCAGACTCGAGCCTGAATAAAGACCTTCGTGTGTTTGCATTGGAGCTGGCTCTTTGTGGTCCTTATATCTCTCATTAGAGTCTTGGGTTCAACATTTGGAAGCCCCAGCGAGATTTTCAGAGACCTCCTAGACTCCAGCCTGAAGTGTCTTAGCCAGTGGGTAAGTGCACATGCGCTTCTGGTAGGATATCGATATTCATTTTATAAGGCCGGAATAAGGTAGAGTAGAGGCACTCTAGGACCCTCCTGGCCAGAGGTCTTGGGAGACGTTCCTCGATCTCAGAGGGAGCCTAAGTGCTGGAAAGTGTGGGCTCAGAGGGGGTCCAGGCACGAGAGGCGCAGACCCAGACTAAGTTTAGTTCAGCTCCCGGTCGCATTGGCGAGCCAGGCAGGAGCGGGGGTCGTCTGGTATGCCCGATTTTTCGGGCACCCACAAGGCCCCCATTTGGAGGATAGTGCTGTCCTCATATCTGAAGGTAGCCCAGCACCGAGAGGTGCGGCCTTGCCTTC
>NW_007051322.1:0-994 GCF_000164805.1 Carlito syrichta | reverse complement strand
TTGGGTACTATATACTTGACACATGTAAGAGTTGATGTATTTGATGGTGGTGATCATGGTCTAAGAAACTGTTTGGTGTGCTCCAAAGCAGTGTCTTAATTGGATGGTGAGTAGAAAACCACTTGCTAGTTTCTGGAAATGTAAATTGACAGACTTCAATCACTTCTGTTCAATTTGGAATTAAAGTTGGGGATTAAAAATACTTGAGCGAAAAACCTCTAAACCCAGTTCAATGATGAATGAATCACCAGAAAATCTCCATTGAGGGACCTTCCACAGAAGTCATGAGCAGCACTCCTCAGAAAGGTCAAAAGGGTCAAGGTCATCCAAAACAACAGAAGTCTGAGAAATGGTCACAGCCAAAGGGGATGCGGAGGAAACAAGATGGCTGAGTGTAATTTAGATCTTGGATGGACTCCTGGAATGGAAAAGGGACATTAGGAAAAAACTGAGGAAACTTGAATACAGGTTGGGCTTTAGTTAATAATAATAATGTACCAATATGGATTCAATAATTATGACAGATGTACTGTACTCATGTAAGACATTAATAATGATGGAAGCTGGTGATGGGGTCTGTGGGAACTCTGTATGCTGTTATTATAGTTTTCCTGTAGATTTAAAAGGACTGTAAGTTAAAGTTACTTTTTAAAAATTGGGAATAAATTTTGCAGGAAAGAGTTTCCGCCATAAGATTAATGTGTAGAGCCCCAATGCTACCGTTTGACTAGGGATGGAAGGCCTGCATTCTCGGATGCCCATATTCTCTCTAGTCACTAGTACTGGAGTGTAGCTCAGATGCAGCATCTTAAAACTTCACTGTGGGTCTGTGGATCTTGTGTCCATCTGTCTCACTGTCGTGTACTCAATCGAGGTCAAAGAGGCAAGAAAACTAATGTTTTTTCAGTATCCACCGTGTCCCAAACGTGTACTGGATTTCACTAAAGTTCACACATCCAATTAGAAGCCTATGGAAAAGGCCTGTCATTTCCAC
>NW_007051321.1:0-822 GCF_000164805.1 Carlito syrichta | reverse complement strand
TATACTGTGATAAAAGAAGTAAACAAGCTACTTTTGAAAATACAGGCAAATAGGCTAAAATGGGGTTAAAATATATACCTGATAATTAAGTTAATATTTACCTTCAGCTAAATGCCAGACATTTCGTTTCTTTAGTCAGATAGTAAGCACAAAAAGAACAATTTTATTATGATTTTGGTATGCTTCCTCCATTAAAAACTTAAGGTTATATGATTGCAAACTTAGAGAATATAAAACTTATACGCCTTTACTAATGAATATAGAAAAGGCCAAAATCACCTCAATTGCTATTTCTAACAATAGGCACAAAAGCAGTGTTCTGTTTAACTTGGTTTTCGCTAAGACTTTGTCATGCCTGTGTACATCAGTGATATTGGTCTGTGGTATTCTTTGTTTTTACTTTGCGTGTGTCTGTCTTGTTTTGCTATCAGAGTAGTTCTGGGCTCATGTAGTCAGTTGGGAATTATTTCTGCCTCTTCGATTTTGGTGAAGAGTTTAAATGAAACTTATGTTTGCTTTTCACCTGCTTGGACAAATTCAGCTGTGAAGCCATCAGGCCCTAGGCTCTTTTTTCCTCCCTCTCTCTTTTCTTCCTCTTTCTTTCTGCTTTGTTTTGTTTTGTTTTGTTTTTTGAGTTGGGCTCCCCATCTGTTGCAGGCTGAAGGGCAGGGCACTGACCATCCTTCTGCTTTGGATCCTCTGCTTCATTTTACACAAAACTATTTGCTGAGTCAAAGATTGAGTGAATGATGAGCCTTCACTCTTCAAGGGAATGTTGGTGCCCGCTGATTACCTAAAGAGGTTACAATTATGAAAAATGGC
>NW_007051320.1:0-780 GCF_000164805.1 Carlito syrichta | reverse complement strand
TTTCCAAAGAGATACTATAATTTAATGCTAAATGACATACGAGAGAACTACAGTAGCTTATTTGAAAGCATAGTCTCATTTTACAGTCTTTTTTTGTTCTGAAATAAAAAGAAAAAAATTGTATAAATTTTTTTCTTTTGTTTATGACAATTACAGTATTTTGGTAATTAATTTGCACAATACTGACATTATTGCTATTTTTAAAAGCATGCTTAGGATTCATAAATTTTTTTTTTGTTGGAGTATCACTCTGTTGCCCAGGTTGGAGTGCAATGGCATGCTCAGGGCCACCGTAGTCTCAATCTGCTGGGCTCTGGGGATCCTTCCACCTCAGCCTTCCAAGTAGCTGGAAGTACGGGTGCACATCACCACACCCACCTATTTTTTAAAATTTACTGTAGAGATGAGGTCTCGCCATGTTGCTCGGGCTGGTCTTGAATCCCTTGGCTCAGGCGATCCCCTCACCTCTGCCTCCCAAAGCCTAAAATAATTTTTAAAATCAGTAGCTGAATAGAAACACATTCTAAAATTTTTAATTTGTTAAAGTATAAATGCTAAATACACATTAAGAGATAAAATTAATAAAGTATTATTCTAAAACATACAAGGTAGGCCCCCAAATTGGAATTTACTTATTAAATAGTGTATCCTTACATATTTAAACTTCAGTCATCTTCAAAGTATTCTTCATTTGATACAATGCACCTATCAAAATGCTTTTCCCACTGCTTACAACAGTTTAATTCATCACAATTTTGATGCTTTTTAGTGTTTTTCCTG
>NW_007051319.1:0-709 GCF_000164805.1 Carlito syrichta | reverse complement strand
TTCTGTAAAACTCTGGCTGGTGAGGAGTAGCAGTTCAACTTAGCAGAAGGAGGACACTTTAGTGTCCAGTGGGCTAGTCTCATCCCTTAGGAGCTATGAGACCTCAGGGATGAATTATCTTCTTGGAGGCTACTACTTTTAGATGAAGTAGAGCTGATTTTCAGGGCCCTTATAAAGTTACTTTCCATGTTTTTTTTTTTTTTTTGAGTTGGAGTTTCACTCCGTCACCCAGACTGGAGTGCAGTGGCTGCTCCCAGCCACCGCAGCCTCTACCCACTGGACTCCGGTGATCCTTCCGCCTCAGCCTTCAAAGTAGCCGGATTACAGGTGCGCACTACCACGCCCGGCTGATTTTTGATTTATTGTAGAGCTGAGGGCTCAGGCAATCGACTCACCTCAGTCTCCCAAAGGCGTGGGATTACAGGCTGAGCTACTGAGCCCGGCTGACTTTCCATGTTTTTAAAGTCTCACTCTCTTTTATACTGCAGCATACCTTTTTACCATAAAATGCATTTAAATGGAATAGAAAATTGTGCATATGATCTTTAATCATTTAACTAGTAACCACATATCCTGGGAATGGGGAACAACCTAACTGACCTGTGACTACTGGCAGTAGGAGAGGTGCTGCCACCTTTTACATAATTTATTTTCTTACCTGAAGACTACTAGTGATTCAAATTTTTGTTTCACCAAAATGACAGGGACC
>NW_007051318.1:0-974 GCF_000164805.1 Carlito syrichta | reverse complement strand
TTAGTCATGGTGGATTATTTTTTTAGGTATACTGTTGAATCCAGTTTGCTAGGATCTCGTTGAGAATTTCAGCATCTATGTTCATCAAGAATATTGGCCTGTAGCTCTCTTTCTTTGTTGGATCTTTACCTGGCTTGGGTATCAATGTGATGTTAGCTTTGCAAAATGATTTGGGGAGAGTTCCATCTTTCTCAATCACCTGGAATACTTTCAATAGGATTGTTATCAGGTCCTCCTTGTATGTTTTGTAGAATTCTGCTGAAAAGCCATCTGGTCAGGGTTTTTATTTGTAGGTAGTTTTCTTATGATATAGTCAATTTTCTGGATGATTATGCATCTATTTAGGGTCTCGATTTCTTCTTGTTTCAACCTGGGGAGGTTTTGTGATGTCAGAAAGTTCTCCATTTTCTTTAGGTTTTCAAGTTTGTTTCCATACACGTGTATATAGTAGTCTCAGATAATCTTTTGTATTTCTTCAGGATCAAATGTGACTTCAACTTTTGTGTTTCTGATTGTGTTTGTTTGGGCTTTTCCACTCTTTTTCTTGATCAGTATAGCTAGGGGACCATCAATCTTGTTTTTCCTTTCAAAGAACCAGCTTTTTGATTCATTGGTTTTTTTGTATTATGTCTTCTATGTCCTGGATTTGGGCTTTTACTTTGGTGATCTGGATTCTTCTGCTGAAGTTAGAGTTTTGGTGGTCTTGCTTTTCCAGCTTCCTTAGGTGACTTGTTGGTGTTAACTTGGGATCTTTCCTTTCTCTTTATGTGTGATTGTAGTGATATGAATTCCCCTCTTAATACTGCATTCATGGCATTCCAGAGGTTTTTGTAAGACGTTTCTTCATTTACATTAGTTTCCAGGTATCTATAAACCTCTGTTTTAATTTCTGTGGTGACCCAGGAGTTGCTTAGCATCATGCTGTTTAGTGTCCATGTCTTTGTGGGGTTTGGGGGAACTTTGATTGTGTTGAT
>NW_007051317.1:0-874 GCF_000164805.1 Carlito syrichta | reverse complement strand
AAAAAAAAAAAAAAATTCAGTGGTTAAGAGTTTAATATTAGGGTAAATATATGATACATAAACGTTATATATGTGTGTGTCTATCTGTCTATCTTATATCATCTATCTATCATCATCACCTATCTCAGATAAATCACTTGAAACTCCAACTTGAAGATTCACATGAGTGAATTTCAGTTGTTACACAATTTCAAATGTCTTACTTGAATCCATTGTTGGTATTGTCCAAGACCACACAACTCGTCTGTAGTGGAGCTAGGAGTAGATTTCTTGTCTCTTAATATCCAATATAATCATTATCTGCAGAGTGGGGGATGGCAATTGACTAGATTAAGGTGGTGGAGTCAGAGTTTCTTGTCCTGAGTTCTCCCTTTTTCTGACATTTCTTCTTTCTCTCTCTACATTCCTCATTTCTTGAGGAGTCTTTTCAAAGGGGGTATTATCAGGAGTTCACTAGTTACCTTCAGGGTGACCTTGGGTGAAGACTTTACCCCTTAAGCCCTTGGTTTTATCATCTGTATCATGGAAGAAATTAATGTATGTCTCATTCTATTTTTGTGCAACTGAACTGAACAATGCCCAGCATCTTAAATACTAATTATATCTTAGTTGCCTTTTCTTTCTTACCTACAGCTAGGTGAATGTGTTGGTCTCCTCTCAAGAAGAGATTCTGCAGGACAGGAACCTCATCTGATTATTCTGTTGCTATAGAACATAATACCTACTCAGTATTTATTGAATTAAAATTCTCAGTCCAAATCTCTGTTAATTCCCTGGGCTTTTGACTCTTACTTGTTGGCTTCGGTTCTCTAAGCTTGCCAGATTGGGAACTGTGCCCAGCCTCTTAATAGGTAAAATATATGGAGATTGACAG
>NW_007051316.1:0-828 GCF_000164805.1 Carlito syrichta | reverse complement strand
GCGTTCGGCGGGGCAAGGGGGGAACGAGGGACGGCAGCGGGAGGAGGCAGGTGGGGAGGGGGCAGGTTGCTCTCTGAGACCGCCGCCCACCGCCCGCGATGTAGCGAATGCCTCTCCCTTTTTTCTGGAGACTTTTTAAAATTAAGTATTCTCTTGAATTTTTTCATTTGCCTTCCTTCCGTTTTTGAATGGTGATGTGTAGGTGCCTATTGTCTGAAACAGAGTGTCTGATTTTTAATCCAGATAGTTGGGCTGCAGCATGGATGTTCTGTTTATTCAGGAGTTGTCAAGGTGTTCTATTAAATAGTAATTGCAGTGGGTCAGTGCCCACCTAAATGTCACAGTAATGTACCCATATCTCACAAAGCGCTTTTTCCAAACAGTATCACCTGTCTTACCTATTAGCTTCTAAGTTCTTTAGTGGTTGAGGATTTGCCAAAATTGCATTTGCTGAGGTTGCCATTTGGGGTTCTATTAATATATTACTGCTAATATACTACATTTTTAGTTCATCATCAGAGTAAATTTTCATATAAAAATTTAATGAATCAATCAAAGTACATTAAAGAAAATATGCTTTTAGAACCCAAGAGAAAAAAGAGTCCTTTCATGACATCCTAAGATGATGCTTCTTTCTTGAATGGTTCCAGGTCTGGAGCCTGCCAAATGAACATTCTTCAGACTCCCTAGAAAGAGTATTTGTTCACTCCTACTGAGTTCTCTCATTATAATTTCACACCAAAATGGGCAACTTGTCTCCAATTTCTTATTTTTTCACATTTGAAAAGTTTTAACAAATTATTGGATAACCTTTGAGCTACAGGTATT
>NW_007051315.1:0-737 GCF_000164805.1 Carlito syrichta | reverse complement strand
GATGCATAGCTTGCAAATATTTTTTCCCATTACACGGGGTATCTCTTTACTCTTGATGGTGTTTGTTTGTTTGTTTGTTTGTTTGTTTTGTGATGCAAAAGCTTTCAGTTTGATAAGGTCCCATCTTAACTTTGGTTGCATTTGCTTTGGAGGACTTGGTCATGAATTCATTGTCTATTCTGATATACAGAAGAGTATGCCCTACATTTTCTTCTAGTATTTTTATAGTTCGAGGTTTTACATGTAAGTTCTTAATCCATTTTGAGTTGATTTTTTTGTATATGGTGACAGGTAGGGGTCTAATATCATTCTTCTGCTTGTGGCTAGCAAATTTCCCAGCACCATTTGCTAAATATTGTTTCCTTTCCCAAATATTTGTTACTGATGGCTTATAAGATCCTGCAATCCCTTTCCTGATAATATACCTAGAGGAGCACAAATCACTTTGCAAAAAAGACACCTGCACATGCATGTTTATTGCCATATTATTCACAATAGCAAAAACATGGATTCAACCCTGATGCCCATCCAAAGTGGAGTAGATAAAGAAAATGTGATACATATACATGATGGAATATTATGTAGCCATAAAGAATAACAATCATGGCCTTTGTAGCAACTTGGATATAGTTGGAGACCATGATACTAAGTGATTTATCACAAAAACAAAGAACTGAATACCATACATTTTCATTCATAAGTGGGTTCTGAACACTAGTCACATTAGCACAAGGGTG
>NW_007051314.1:0-654 GCF_000164805.1 Carlito syrichta | reverse complement strand
CCAGGCTTACAATTACACCGATTATATATATTCAAACTTATAACCATTCAGAAAAAGGAATTAAAGGAGATTTGCATCTTTCGGTTGATGGAGTGTAGACTCCGGGAGCGCAAAAGAGATAAGGGGAAGTGCACTTTTTATTAGTTCTCAGGAATATTGCGTCCTTGCTATGCTCTTCTTTAGGGGCTGTGGCAATATGGACCGACATTCGCGGGTCTCTGGATCAATTATACAATGGACACATGCGCTGAAACTTCACACTGTACCCCATAGGTATGTAGGTTCGTTGTGTGTCAATTACAAATTTTAAAATTAATTTTCAAACAAGGCAAAAGAAACCCTGTTGACAGAGAGTTGAATCCACCACCCATCTAACTCTTCCAGAACAGAAAGCTCTCATGTATTCTAGCAGGTTGGAGAGGCTGTGACAGTATCCCCCAAGACAAGGACTCATGTGAGCTCCCACTGAGGCTCCAGGCAGTAGCGGCAATCTGCAGTAGCCCTCGCACACCCCGGGGACTCTCCTCAGATGGGCTGTTTACCACCTCAACCCCTCCACAGACACTCATCCTGAACACCCACTCGCGTAGGGCTCCTCCGAGACCCAGGAGGTAAGGTCGGGGGAGTGCGGTGCCTCATAACTATCTGACACTG
>NW_007051313.1:0-705 GCF_000164805.1 Carlito syrichta | reverse complement strand
GATTCAAGATGTGGTGAGGAGAAACTATACTTGAACTCACCCTCTCATAACTTAATTGATTTTTTAAAGTTTGGTGAACTATTTCAACTATGGCTTGACCTTGTGGATTGTAGGGAATTTCTGTGGAATGAGAAATATTAAATTAGGAGTAAAATTGCTGGAAAGATTTAGATGTATATGCAGGACCGTTGTTGGTTTTCAGTTGCTTTGGCATACCTAGCTGTGAAAAGCAAAAGAATAAATGTTGTACCCCATCCTTGTAGGGTTTTTCCAGTTTTTGCGGAAGGTAAAATAACCTGAGAAAATGTATTTACAGTCACATGCAAATAAGACAATTTTCCAAAGCTGTTAGGTTTCAGTCCTCCAGAGTTGACTCCTTCTGGAGCTGGAACAAAATTTTTTTTTTTTTTTTTTTTTTTTTTTTTTTTTTTTCTCAGAGAGTAAACTGAATGTAAATTGTTTATAATTCTCTGGGCTTAAAAGTATAGTAAAGAAACAATTCTGTAAATTAATAATTATAATATTAAAGTTAACAGGTATAGCCATACAGGCTGTAACACTCCATGGCTCCCATAGTAGTGTTAATAGCTCTTAAATCCTGTAAAAGTCTCCATATACCAGATTTTTTTTTTCTTAATTACAAAACTTAGGCTTTTCATTAATTTGGACAGGTTCCTGCATTACCTGTCTGTCTTACCAAGTCCC
>NW_007051312.1:0-508 GCF_000164805.1 Carlito syrichta | reverse complement strand
TTCATTCTCTCCCTTATAAGTACAAAGGAGTTTTCCAGTGACTACAGGATAGCTGATAACATCATTGCTATGACTATTTTTTATTTTTGAGACGGAGTCTTACTCTGTCACTCAGGCTGGAATGCAGAGGCGTACTCACAGTCATCACAACCTCGACCTGCTGGACTCAGGTGATCCTTCTGCCTCAACTTCCAAGTAACTGGAACCACAGGCACATGCCAACATGCCCAGCTAAGTTTCATCTCACTTCTGCCTTTCAAAGTGCTAGGATTACAGGCATGAGCCACCATGCCTGGCTCCATATAGTTTTAAAAAATCTGCAAATTATCATATATATATATAGTTTAAACATTGCGCCGGGCTCGGTGGCTCAGCCTGTAATCCCAGCACTTTGGGAGGCCGAGGTGAGTGGATTGCCTGAGCCCGCGGGTTCGAGACCCACCTGGGCAACTTGGTGAGACCTCATCTCTACAATAAATCAAAAAAATTAGCCGGGTGTGGTAGCGCA
>NW_007051311.1:0-817 GCF_000164805.1 Carlito syrichta | reverse complement strand
GCTGTGAGCCTGCAGCTGCACTTCAGCCTGGGTGACAGAGTGAGACTCCAACTCAAAAAAACCCAAAAAGTAGAATTAGTATGTGTTACCTTTATTCAAATTAGCATCTGGACACTACAAAAAGCTGTGATTGTGGATTGGTTTGTGTAGCAACCACTGTTCAATCTTTACAATTAAATGTTTTAACTAAAAAAAAAAAAATTATTCTTGGCAATATAGGTTCTTTCTAGCATCCACTCCCAGACTTGATCAGCCTCTACCCATTACCCAGTTCTAAAGGAGCTTTTATTTGTTTTATTTTTTAAATTTTTTGAGTTGGTGTCTCACACTGTCGCCCAGACTGGAGTGCACAGGTCGCTCCCGGCCACTGCAGCCTCGACCTGCTGGTCTCCGGCGATCCTTCTGCCTCAGACTTCCAAGTAGCTGGAACTACAGGCACGCTCTATCATGCCCAGCTAATTTTTTGATTTACTGTAGAGATGAGGTCTCGCCGGAGCTTTTATATTTTTAGCTATTTGTTATAACAATACCCTTCACTTTTCACCAATTTCTGCCTTACACTTTCCTGCTGCCATTAAAAAATACCCAAATCTGGGTAACTTATACAAAATAAAAATGTATTTCTCACAGTTGTGAAGGTTGGGATGTTTGTGATCCAGGTTTCAGCAGATTTAGTTTCTGGTGAGATTACTTTCACTAATTGCAAGATGGCACCTTGATTTCTGTGTCATCTTGTGGTGGTGATTGGAAAGGGCCTAGGATGTTTCCTTTAAACTCTTTGATAAGGTTGCTATTCGCACCCATGAGAGCTCCAGCG
>NW_007051310.1:0-706 GCF_000164805.1 Carlito syrichta | reverse complement strand
AGGACTGCCTGAGTCCAGCTTGAGCAACTTGGAGAGACCTCATCTTTACAATAAACCAAAAAAATCAGCCAGGTGTGGTGGTGCGTGCCTATAATTCCAGCTGCTAGGAAGCCTGGAGCAGAAGGCGCTTCTGAGCCCAGCAGGTTGAGGCTGGGTGGCTGTGAGTATGCCACTGCACTCCAGCCTGGGTGACAGAGTGAGACTCTGACTCAAAGAGAGAGAGAGAGAGAGAGAGAGAGAGAAGGAAAAAAGGAAGGAAGAGGAAGGAAGGAAAAAACGGAGGGAAGGAGGGAAGGAGGGAAGGAGGAAGGAAGGATTGACCAAGAAGAGGAGGGGAGAAAGGAGCATGGGGCGAAGAAGATTTGTGGCCGAGAAAAACAGCATGGGAGAAGATCTGAAGGAGGAAGAAGCGGCAGGCTTGCAGGGGCAGAGGAAGCAGGAGAACGCGAGGAAGGCTGAGGCTGGCGAAGAAAGCGCAGGGCAGGATCTTGCAGGTCACGTCTAGAATGTTGAACTTTATCCTACAGGCAGAGGAAAGTCTTCAAAGGAGATCCTGTTGTTTATTACAAAACAGCACTTATTAGAAGAGAGTGGAGAGGGTAGTAAGGCTTCCTAGGACCTCCCATGTGCCAGCGTCCCTTTAAGTACTTCACAGGAATGACCGTATTTCATCTTCAACACAGCACTGTGTAGTAGAGCTTACTAT
>NW_007051309.1:0-857 GCF_000164805.1 Carlito syrichta | reverse complement strand
TCGTCACTACTGTAAGTTTTTTTAAAAATAGCTGGGTATGGTGCACATGCCTGTGTTCCAGCTACCTGGAAGGCTTAGATACAAGGATGGCCTGAGCACAGCATGTGAGGAGGTGGTGGCCATGAGTGTGCCACTATACCTCATCCGCCCTGGGTAACAGAGTGAGACTCCTATAAAAATAAAAATAGAAAATAAAAGACCGCTTACTTGTTCAGAGACACAGATAGAAAGTGACGACCAGTTTTGTGAAGGCTGGCAGTACATCATATTGCCTTCTTCAGATAGTACTGAATACGAATGTGTAAGCTGTCTGATGAAAAATTTTAGACGTTTGTGCAGGGAGTGGAGTTGGAGACACTTTAATTAAATGCATGCAAAGATAAAAGACATGTAAGGTACGGGGAGCAGTGAAGAAATGATTCCCCAAAGAGTCCTTTTTGATTAGCTGAGACTGACTTAGCCCAGCTTTGAGGAGCACCCAGGTTCACACACCTTTCATGACTGGGGAGCCATTGCCTGCAACCACCACGAATAAATTAACAATTAAATTCCATTCTTGATATTTTTCCCATTTGAAATGTGACTCGCAAAACTTTATAAATATAAAAGGGTGATCAGAGTTCAATAGCAGTGAGTCATTTCACAGAGAAGCTTGCTTGCCTCTGTACTCGCAAATGTCAGCCTCATGAGGGGCAGAAGAAGAGCAAATGAAAAGATTTGAATCAGCTGCAACAGGCACACTTATTCCCAGAGTAGAATTCATTGAAGAAAAGTGCCCGATCGCGACACTTGCTTCATTATAATAATAAGTTTGTGAGCGCCTGAGCCTGCGGGTGCGAGACCCGCCTAGGCAGAAG
>NW_007051308.1:0-753 GCF_000164805.1 Carlito syrichta | reverse complement strand
ATTAAGAAAACCCTCTTGGCCGGGGCTCGGTGGCTCAGCCTGTATTCCCGCACTTTGGGAGGCCCAAGGTAAGTGAAATGCTTGAGCCTGCAGGTTCGAGACCTGCCTGGGCAACTTGGTGAGACCTCATCTACACAATAAATCAAAAAATTAGCTGGGCGTGGTAGCGTGTGCCTGTAGTTCCAGCTACTTGGAAGGCTGAGGCAGAAGAATTGCAGGAGCCCAGCAGGTCGAGGCTGTGTTGGCTGGGAGCAGCCACTGCACTGCAGTCTGGGCGACAGAGTGAGACTCCAATTCAAAAAAAAAAAGAAAGAAAGGAAGAAAGAAATAAAACCCTCTCTATGTTACTGGAGAGAATAAGGACATCACAAAGAGAACTTTTTTTTTAATGTTCCCAATTTTTTTTTTTTGTTTTTGGTTTATTTAATTTTTAATTTTTTTTATTTTAAAGATATGGGGTACAAGTCAGGTTAGGTATACAAATGGTCATTATGCAGGTACCCTTGTTGATAGGTGTGCTCCCTTTTCCCTGGGCAGATTCCCACGACTGCCAATCTTGCTTCCCCTCTCCCTTCCCAGCAGTTTCCCACTACTGCCAATTCTTTTCTTATAGTATTATAATAATTGTTCAAGGTCTACTTATAAATGAGAACATGTGATACTCAGTTTTTTGTTTCTGTGAAAGATCACTCAGTATTATAGACTTTAAACCCATCCAGGTTGCTGTGAACTTCATGATTTTGTTCTTTATGG
>NW_007051307.1:0-735 GCF_000164805.1 Carlito syrichta | reverse complement strand
ATGGAAAGTTGCACAGCAGAAATTATTTATATGACCTTGTCCTTCTAAGTTTTACTTTTTTCTAGATATTTTTTAACTTCTATTTCCTGGCAGACTGGGTTAATCAGCTCTTGTTCCTGAAAGCAGTTTCCCATAGGGCTAAGATTAGAAACTAAATTTACCATAATAGTTTTATCACCCTGCCTCTAGCCAGGCAGAACTTTTTTTTTTTGTTGTTGTTTTATTAATTTACTGAAACTCTGTTTGCTTCAGCCCATGGCCACCGACATGGCAACCATACATTTCCTTGTTCAAGAATATAATATGAATGATTTATTGAACATTATGGAAAACACTTTGAACGATCTGTATTGAAATTATGCACCTGTGATTTTAATGTAAGTTTTGTGAAGTACGTCATGCATCATGGAATTGTAATTGTTTGCTTGGAACTTGCAAGTCTCGTGATGGTCTTGTGATGCATAGTTTGTAAAGCGTGATATGCATGGAATTTGTACGCCCCCAGCAAGTGATTATCATCATGCTGGAGGGTATAGAAAATGGTATATAAGTTGGAAGTAGTCCGAATAAAATTTGGACTCAGTCCTGATCAGACTGATCCCAGAAGAACTGCCTCCAATTGGTCTCTTCTCTCCATCATGATTCTCCGGTGTGGGTCCTAACCCTACCTCGGTCAGTGCCAGTCACTGACACAGGTCCTATTGCCATTTGTGACATCAGCCTTGGACCTTGGCA
>NW_007051306.1:32009-97876 GCF_000164805.1 Carlito syrichta | reverse complement strand
GTCCGCAGTGGGGGGTGGGGAGGAATCTAGAGGAGGAGGCTTACACATGCTTGGAACAATGGGAGAAAGGGAAGTTACAGGGGAAGCAGTAGATGCTAGCATGAGTTGGAGGTGGAGGGTAGAGTGGTTAAAGGTGAGACAGAGCCGGGGATGTTCACGGAGGAGAGAAAAGGATTGGATGTAGGGAATCTCCACCCAACTTTCTGAACACTTACAAAAGTTATATAAATCCCTGATAATATCAGGATTGAGGGATCCCTGGGGGGTTCACTGATTTTGATTGTCTAAGGGATATGTAGGCCAGTCCTGTATATGGAGGCGAATGAGATGTTTGGGCTTAATATCAGGAGAGAGAGAGAGAGTGGAGAGATTGTTTAAAAGACATTTGAGAGGAGAATCAGCCGGTAGAGAAGATGAGCCCCCCATGGGGAACAGTCAGACTCAATGGGGCATCCCCCGAAGAGTCAGCTGTCCGAGAAGTGTAGCTGTCCAAAGTCTATCATCACAGAAATTTGGCACAGCCTGAGTTCTCCTGGAGAACCGAGGGGTCAAGTTACCTAGCGCTGGGATTTTCTGAATCAGACAGAGAACACTTGACCGAGACGGCGGGTGGGGGGTATCTTTACTGCCAGCCGAACAGAGTTTTGATGTGAGACCCCTGTTAGAATCCGCTGTGGGCCAACAGACTGGCCCACCAGCCGTGGGATTCCTTAGTGAGGGGGAGAAAGAGATAGAGAGAATTTTATTAAGACTGCTGTGGGTCAACAGCCGTGGGGCTCCTGGGGCAGCTGTAAACCGCAGCCGCGGGAGTTTTAAAGTTTGAGAGAGATGAAGGAGAAGAGGAGGTCTTTAGGGTCTGCAGCCGTGGGGCCCCGGGCCCACTGCAAACCAACAGCCATGGGAGTTTTTAAAGTTTGAGAGAGATAAAGGAGAAGAGGAAGCCTTTAGGTTCTGCGTTGGTCATGAAAGCTGAGGCGGGTGTGTTTTCCCTCACCCGAGGGCCAAAGGGGGAGTGGTTTGAGAGTCCGTTCCCTCCAGAGTTTCCTGGAAAGTTCTTGCTCTCTTGTTAGGGGAGGGGGACTTGCCTATTCAACGAGTGCTAGTGTGAATGTGGCTGGAGCGTTCAGAAGGGTGGGGGGAGTGTGAGGGAGCAGCGTTTGTCACAGGCGCCGAATCGGTATCCTGCCCAGGGGGAGAGAGACCTGCACAAGGGCGAAAAAGGCCTGATTCATGCTGGGACCTAACACCTGTTAAGGCCAAGAGTTGAATGAGTCAAACCGGGAAGGGAGGGAGGAAAATCTCTGCCCACTTTTTTGAATGCTAATAGGAGTTAAAGAGGTGGTTTTAGAGTCTTAGGCGGGAGAATGAAAAACCAGTAGGGGGTCCGCTGTGGTTTGAAAGCCTAGGCGGGGTGTATTCCCCCCCCCCAGGGCCAAAAGAGCCGCCGGAGGATCAACGGTCAGTCCCCTTCGGGTATCCCGGGGAGGTTGTTAGGTTTGTCAGGAAGGGGCACTTACCAATCCGAGGGTGGTGATGGATGCGGCACTGGCATTCAAGAAAGTGGGTGAAGGCCTCAAGGGGTGAGTGCCACCGGCAATGGGATGGGGCCTCACCTTAGGCGAGAGGGCTCCCGACCGAGCATGGCACCAATGAAGGATGATAGCACCAGTGAGACTCGGTACCCTTTGAGGCCAAGAGATTTATTAGAGCAGCGGCTACAGAGAGGGAAGGAGGTCTGTAACTGCCTGGTGAGAAGGGGAGTGAGAGAGAGAGGGCGAGAGAGAGGTCTGTATTTATTGGTTTTGGGAGGGGGTGGCCTGTGCTCTCTGAGCCTGGCCGTGCCAGCCAGAGCCATCTTAGGGTCTTTATTGGAGGGAGCTATGAGGTAGTATTCCTATAGGGAGATAATATTTGTACATGAGTTTAAGTTTCGCGCACGTGGGAGAGGCAGGAATTTATGGCCTTTGTTGTCTTTGTTAGGTTCCCTATAGGGTTGTTGCCATCTTGGGAGATGTCCTTCTGGCTGTTCCCTGTGCCTTTCACTGTCCTCTAAGATTTTGAGCCAAAGATACATGTCAGATATGAGAAGGAAGGGTTAGGGGAAGGACAATGAAGCTCCAGACCTCTTTGCGTTTCCTCTCTTGAGGGAAAAGATTAGAAAATCCTGATGGATATTTTGGTTCCTGTACATCTAATTTGGCAATTTGAGCCTGCGTGATAACTTACAAATTTATTTTAAAATATTATACTGACTTCTTGACATTTTTCTGTGCTGCACTTATGCGGGTCTTTGAAACTGCCCTTGCTTGCCTAAGAGGTAAAAGAAAGAGTAACATTTAAAAATGCATACATTTCTTTTAATCAAGAAAAGGACTGTAGAAAACACCCATTATTTGGTGTCAAAAGTCCTGATATATTTTGAGTGGACTTGGGAAAAATTGGTTATCTTTTCTGTTAACTTATTTTGCTATATACAGTTGTGTTTTAAAGACATAACTAAGTTGATGTGTGTAAAACTAGTCTGTTTTTAACAAAAAATCAATAGCTTTAGGGTTGCAAATGGTTTGGGGTTACATGGATACACTGCATAGTAACGAACAAGTCTGGGCTTTAAGTGAACTCATCACCCCGCTAGTGTACATAATACTCCATAGATGATTGATTTTTCAACTCTCTTCACCTTCCCACCCTCCTTTTTCTGAGACCATCATCCTAAGTGAAGTAACACAGGAATGGAAAACCAAATACCTCATGTTTTCACTTATAATGCGGTAGCTAAGCTAAAGGTCTGCAAAGGCATAAAGTATGTTATAACTGGTCTGCTTTTGACATTCGTACTGTAGAGTGTGGAAGTGTCACTTTTCACTTATTCTTTTCAGTAATGCTCACTTAGATTGCCTCTTTATGTGAAAGATACATGTCAGTCATTTATAGTTCTACCATGACTTATTAATGTTACCAATATATGTGTATAATCCACTTAGTAGCTTTGCCCATGTATCTGTACATCTATATTTATCTATATACATTAACATGTATATATATTTCACTAATGACTACTGATCATACACTATTAATGCTTGACCTTGTAATGCAGAAATTAAATAAATATGCAAGCAGTTATAGTTTCACGGCCTAGTCTCTAGAACCAGATGAATTGCTTAACTGAATGATGCTATCATTGAACTGAGTGATTTTTGAAAGTTATTTCACTTCCCCAAACCTCTTTATTTTCTTATTATTAAAAAGGCAGTCATTTCATAAAATGGCTTTGAAAACTAAATGAGACAATATATGTCACATGAGTAACACTCAGACCCAAATATATGTGCAGTACAATAAATATTTTCTAGATTTTTTAGCGTCCTTATAAAAGTCTCAGCCTTTTGAGGCTTGGAAATAGATACTCTTAGGTTTCTTTTCTCTCATAAACATTTTACTTTGCTCATACCATAAGAATTTTTAAATGCAGTCCTTTGTTTTTCTATTGGTGAAACTAATTGTTTCTATTCAAAAAGTTAATCAAAGCTACCTTATCTCCCCAAGGATCAACTGTTTTATAGTGAGATAGATACCTAGGTTCACTCTAAATTTAACTTAAGAACTCAGAGACTCACAGTAATAAGTGTTTGTATTTCAAGGGACTGAGATCAAACAAAGCAGAGAAACCTCTGGGGTAGCAAAGCTGAAGACAATGGGTGTTATCTTTCTATTGTAAAGATTTATTTACATTGCAAAGGACTCAGAGTGAAAAGAATCCTTTTTCTCTCATCTCTAAGACTCTTAAAAGGGAAAAAGATGTCTGTCTTTTCTCTACAAATGTCTAGAACTGTGTTTTTGGCATTTCTTGCCTGTAATATTACCTTTAGGGTCATAGACTCTCATCATAATGTCCCTGGAGTAAGATTAGGTACAGGAGAATCAGGCAGTGATGATTTTCTTGCAAGTATGTGCATTCAGGATGTTATTCATAAACATGGATATTATGAGCCTAATACTATAGAGGGAAGAATGAAGATGATTGAAATTAATACTATAAGCTATCTTTAATATCACACATATTCATACTGGTTTCTGAGCACAAGGGAAGGTATATGAAGACTGTGCAGCAGATAAACAGGCTCAGATAAATTTAAGAAAATCAATTATTAGATCATTCATTAATTTTTATATATAGTCTTTCTCAAAATCAGTCTCTCAAGAATTTCTCATTATTTGCTAGTTCTCTTTTATTAAGGTCTCATCTCTATATATATCTATAAACATATATATCTATATTTTATATATAATATTTATATAAGTTTATATATAAATATAAATCGATCTATATCTCTATATACCTATATATACATATATAATATATGCATATATATTATATATATACTTTTTCTAAATCATGTTTGGTATATAATAGCTGTATATATTTTGGGGGTACATGTGATATTTTGACCCAGTCATACAATGTATAGTAATCAAACTTTTATTATTTCTTTGTGTTAGAAACATTCCAATTTCACAGTTTTTGTTATTTCAAAATATAGAATAAACTCTTGTTAACTGTAGTCACCCTATTATGCTACAGAATACTAGATCTTATTCATTCTCTCTAACTGAATGTGCCCATTAATAATTTCCACTTGTCTCTCTCCTTGCCATTCCTATTCCCAGCCCTCAGTAGCCATCATTACACCCTTTAGCTTTCTGCATGAGTTTTTTTTTCCTACACCACATATGAATAAGAACATATTGTGATATTTGTCTTTCTGTGCTTGCATTATTTCACATAATGTAATGTCCTCCATATGCCTCCATGTTTTTGCAAATGAAAAGATTTTATTCTTTTTGTGACTAAATAGTTTGTCATTGTACATATATGCCATTATCAATTGATGTAGGTTGCTTCTGTATCATTGCTATTGTGAATAATGCTGCTATAATTATGGGAGTGCAGACATCTCTTCAATATACTGATTTCCTTTCTTTGGAATATTCTCCCATAGTGGGATTGCTGGATCTTCTGTATCTTCAAAGTGGATGTAGTAATTTACATTCCCACCAACAGTGTAGGAGGGTTTCCCTTTCTCCACATCCTCACCAGCTTATGTTATTGCTGGTCTTTTGGATAAAAGCCATTTTAACTTGTGTGAAATGATATCTCATAGTTTTGGTGTAATTTTCTTTCAGTACATCTGTCTCTTACTTTATAAAGAAAGGTATAATGTCCTCTATAAGAAATTTTACAGTGATACTTAGCATCCTAGGAATCAAACCTTGTGGACAAAAAACAAGGAATTGATCTATGGTGAATTCATGATCTCTGTTGGCAAGTTCCATAAGAGCTAGAACAACAACAACAACAACAACAACAACAGAGTGTATCAATAATATTATGAAGGTGTTTTTTTTCCTTTCCAAGTGACAAACTTATGACAAAGTCCCTTGACTCATCCTTCCTTCCTTCTTTCTTCTCTTCCTTTTTCATTGTCTTTTTCTCTTCTTTGTTATTTATTCTCCATCTTTTTTACTATATTAAAATTAGAATTAAGAGGTGAGATAATTGTCACGAGGACACCTACTAATATATTTATTTGAGTTTAGATATTTTACAGTTGTAGAGGCCAGATAATCTGGTGGACAATTTTCTTATATGATATAAAAAAATATGCAATACCAATATTTTGAACAATATCTTAACAATATTGTTCATGCATATAAAATTTAAAATTGGTAATAAACTATTTCCCTTGCAACTAGTTAGATTTATAAGTGTTTTGGATATTTCCTTAACAATGTATAAGTGGGAAAAGAGGTTTACAAAATTATTTCAGAAAATATGACGTAAATATTTGAAAAAGAGGTTAAGATTCTTCCAGTTCCTTAATTTAGCAGAGATTAAACTCAGGCACATACATATTGTATCTTCTTTTCACTATCAGAGAAAAGGCCAAGAGCCAAGTTTTCAGCCTGTAATTAAATATTTCATATTATATGCTTATGCTTCTAACTTTAAATATGATTAAAATATCTTCCAATTTTGTTGCTGATTTTATTCCCCTCAAATTTATATGTGGAAACGCTAACTCCTAAAGTGATTATATCTGGTGATTATGTCTTTAGAAGGTAATTAAGGTCAAGTGAGGTCAAAGGGAATGTGGAACCCTAAGTCGATAGTACTACGGCCGTGTAGAAGAGGAAGATTGATCCCTCTCCACTGTGAAAACGTGGCAATCTGCAAGAGCCAAGAAGCAGACCTTCACCAGAAACCAAACTGTCCTATATCTTGATCTTTGACTTTCTAGTCTCCAAATCTGTGAGAAACAAACTTTTGCTACTTATTAATTACCTAGTATTGAGTAATTTTTATAACTGCAGGGACAAACCAAAACAGTCTCCATGGTGACAAATTGTATTAGGATTCTTCAGAGAAACAGAGAAAAGTAAGGTATGAAATAGGAACCGAGTGCTTAATTCACAGACACCAACACCAAAAGTACAAGCTATAAAAAGGAGAGGTTTTTATTAGCCAAGAGCCGGGCCAATGGCCACCTGCCTGCTGGACATAACAATCCCACAGCAAGGGGCACTCATTAGCTATAGGGACTTTCTTAAATGGGGGAAAATCACATTAGGACTTTCCAAGTGGGCCAAACCACAATATCCTGGAGGCCTAGATACCTTTCAAGCAATGCTAGCAGGGTTCACAGAAGTGGAAAAAAAGCTGTGAAACAGTTTAACCTAGCCAGCAGGTGCTGGTGCCAGTTTCCAGGAAGGGAACTTTTTAACTGTGCAAAGGCTGAGAACATGTTTAACTGTGCAAAGGCTGAGTACATGTTAAACTGTGCAAAATCTGAGTTTATGCTTAGCCTAATTTTTGACATTGTAGATGTCTTTTTAAGCCCCCTTCCACAGGTATATATTTAGATATAGAAGAGGAGATTTTATTATGAGAATTGGCTCATGTGGCTGAGAAGGCCAAGAAATCCCAGAAAATGCCATTTGCAAGCAGAAGGACCAGGAAAACTGATGGTGTAATGCAGTCTTAGTCTGAAGGCCTGAGAAACTCTCAGTCCAAAAGGCCTCCGAAGGGAGAGGTGGAGGCGTTGTAGTAGGTCCTGATGTCCAAAGGCCTTTGAAAGGAGCTCCAATACTTGAAAGCAAAAGAAGGTAGATGTTCCAGTTCAAGAAGAGAAACATCAAATTTATCCTTTCTCTGCCTAATGATGATGTCCACCCATATTGGTGAGCTTGAGTCTTCTTTACTCAGCCATGAATTCAAATACTAATCTCTTCTGAAAACACCCTCACAGACATACACAGAAAAATGTTTTATCAGCTATCTGGGCATCCCTTAACTCAGTAATATACACAGAATTAACCGTTACACACATACTATTAATGTGAGAGCCATTGGAGAAAATAGCAGTTATCTAAATGTTACTTAATAAAAATTGGAGCTGGGCTTGGTGGATCAGCCTGTAATCTCGCGCTTTGGGAGGCTGAGGTGAGTGGATTGCCTGATCCCACGGGTTCGAGAACCCGTCTAGGCAACATGGCGAGACCTCATCTCTGCAATAAATCAAAAAATTAGCTGGGCGTGGTAGCGTGCACTTGTAGTTCCAGCTCCTCGGAAAGCTGAGGCAGAAGGATCGCCGGAGTCCAGCAGGTCGAGGCTGCAGTGGCCAGGAGCGGCCACTGCACTCCAATCTGGAAGACAGAGTGAGACTCCAACTCAAAAATAAAATAAAATAAAATAAAAAATAAAAATTGGGGCATATCTTAGATAAAATTATTTGTTAAAATGTTAACAGTTATTCAGTAAGAAATTTGATACTCAGCTATTTTATGTCATTTTCTGCTACCCTATGTGAATTAAACCACAACTAATATAATAACCAAGAAATTAAATCTCTCTAAATTATACACATAATTTATATGTTTCTGATAAATGTAACTCTCTGGAGGAAAAAGTTATAGGACATATGTAAAATTTTAAACACTCTTCAAGTTCTACCTAAAGATTTGGAAAACATTTTGAGAGCAGCAATTAATTTTAAACTTTCATGATAATTCATTATAAGGATAGTTTTCCATTGTAAAATATAAAAATATATTACTTTTACCATGTCATTGGATCCAGGTGACAATATAAGAATCAATAAAAGCCAGGCTTGGTGGCTCAGCCTGTAATCCCGTGCCTTTGGGAGGCTGAGGTGAGTGGATTGCTTGAGCCCGTGGGTTCGAGACCTGCCTGGGCAGCGAGATCATACAAATAAATCAAAAAATCAGCCGGGCGTGGTAGCATACACCTGTAATTCCAGCTACTCAGAAGGCTGAGGTGGAAAGATCGCTGGAGCCCAGCAGGTCAAGGTTGTGGCAGCCGGGAGTGGCCACTGCACTCCAATCTGGGCAACAGAGTGAGACTCCAACTAAAAGAAAAAAAAAGAATGAATAAATGCATTTTATTTACTTATATTAGGGCAACAATTCAAAGGATGTGGTAGTGATAAAAAATTAACTAAGCCTTTATATTAAATATCCTCTAATATAATTCTCATTTTAGAGTTATAGTGCCTGTCACTTGGCAGTCATTAAGGCATAGTAATTAATAAAATATTTTGAAAGACATGAAATGAGAAATGTTCATGTTATTTAATTCATGATACTGTTTGGCTGCTCAACCACTAAATCAATGGGTTTTAGTATATCAAGAAGGAACCATAAAGGCTGCAATAATAAATTTGTTACTGAGGTTTCAATTGTCAATTTTGAATATTTATGATCTCATTCTATGACTGATGTCTTATTATGGAGGCTTTGACAGAGGACAAAAGGGCTTTTCTTTATCTTCCAAGAGCTTATTTTTATATAACAAGAAAGAATAGAACTCAGGACAGAAAACTTTTTACTGTATCAGACCCCACATAACAGACTTCATTCCTTGTTTCTTAATAACAATATTACAGCTTTGCTTAGTGTGACCTCTAATGTCCCAGGAAGTAAACCATTATTGGTCTTAGCTAATTATAACAACGCCTTTTCTTTTTGTCAGTTACTCACTTCTACAATTCCAGTGAAGAATGTGTGATATGACCCAATGCAAGTGATGTGTAAAATATAATCTGTTGGGGACTACTTGAAAAAAAAATGCCTCTGTGTCCAGTTAAAAGAGAATCTTTCTTCTTCATACAACTGAATTTTTTGATTTGAAATGTGACTGTGGGTGAAAATATTCATAATGAGATAACAAACTTATTGTGAAATGTCAATACTTACAATGAGGTATATCAAGTGAATGGGGGATCATACCAGCAAGGGTCAACCTACAGAATAGAATAGTTAGGTGAAAAAAGTAAATTTTTATTTGTTTAAATCGCTATTACATAGATTTCCATTAGTAGCAGCCGGTGGTTAGCTTGTATTGAGGCTGCGGCTAGTTCTTTTGTACGATTTCCTTTTTCCCTACCTCACTTCCTTGTCCTTTCATTTTTGCTTGTCTGAGTTTGAAATTCCCTGGCTAATCATTACTGCATAAACACTTTATTAGAATTTGGTTTTCTCGAGTATCCAGACCAAAAAAACACAGTCAAAAGTATCTCTAATTGATACAAAGTCATATATAAGGGAAGAACAATGATAGACTTGATGGATGATTCCAACCCACTGAAGAGTGGAACTCTGAAGTGGGAAAGCAGAGCAAGGGACCAAATACCAGTATCATTTTCTGGTTTTTTTCCAGAAAAGTCTAAAAGTGGAAGAGAGTAGAAAACTGTAAGTTGCAGAGGAAAGAGGGGCTTGTGGGCGCCATTTATAATTTTGCGTTCTGAAGAAAAGCTGCCTAGCAGATTTCCCCGTGTCATACTAGGTTTGGGGACACAGAAAAGTCCTGAGGTTGACCGTTCTTCTTCAATCCTCCCGTTGTCATTTGCCTTAGAAAAGATAGCCAGATGTTTCTGAATGCTCATTATACAAATTTGATCAGTGGTCATCCTACAGGATGACTAGGGTAAGGGCCCATGAGTGTCTCAGCAGAGATTGCCAGGAAGCCGCAACCAGAGGCTTATATAAAAGAGTGAGTGCTAACAAAAAGGAGCCATAGCTTTTCAAACACACCAAGATGTCTTTCTTTTAAGCCTCTATTTCAATTTTGGTTATGTGGTACATATTTGAACAGACAGTAAGAATACTTTTGGATGATCTGTGACTTAAAATATCCTCCAATATTGGAAAAATATCAAAGTTTCATACTACATATTACTGATATAAATTTTCAACTATAACTTAAACACATGTCTATTTCTCTCAGTTAAGAACTCATTTTAAAAAGTCCAGAATACATAATTTATTTCTTTTTATATGACTATGTTTTCATATGAAAGGGATCTTCTCCATTCTTTTTAGTAGTGTCTCAACGCCATTATGTTAGATTTAGACAAAAAATATTGAGTTGTCAGTGAAACATGTGTTAAAGCAAAACCTCACAAAGTTAGTGAGAGACAGGTATACATTTCTGAGTTACTCTTAGCACAAGACAGTTTTAAAATGCATAGAAGTGAAGAATGAGTAAAGTATGATCTAGAAGGTATAATAATTTTTGTAAAGTGCAGTCAAGAATGTCTCTTTCTATAATAGCTATTGAATTTACAAACACAATTAAGGAGAGTTGCTAGGCTCATGCATCAATTGGACCTGAAGTCTTTACTGAAAACTCCCATTAGTGTCAAAAGAAAGAAATAAGAGCAAGTTTTACTAACACTGTTAGTTTTTCTCATGTAAGGGGGATAGCAAGGAATTTTCTCTTGAATGCATCTACATGGTAGTTTTTAACACGTTTTTCTAGATGCAGTGTATCTATAATGCTCATTTATTGGAATGCTCACTTTGTTATAAGAATATAGCATACCAAAGGGGAAAATACAAACATGCCACATGTTTGCAAAAATTCCGAGCATAAGTAATGTTTCTTTTGTTTACTTATTCCCTTTCTGTTTCTTACTCTAAAGTCAGTTTAATGAAGTTTCATTACTTTTAATTAAATCATTGGCAAAACCTGGAATTTTGTCTAAAATGAGGTAGAGGCAGAAAGAACAGAAAATGAATAATAAAAATATCATAAAGTCTTAATATTTATAGATAACAGAGAGGAATAAATAATCTAAAATATGCCAAAGAATAAAGTATATAATGTATAATATATTATTAGAGGAGTAGCTTTCATTTTTCATTTCCATATAAGACTAATTTAAAGTGAGCACTAGGAAATATCAAATAGTTTCACTGCATTTTCTTACTTAAATTAACTTATGTTAACTTAAATTAACAGTTTTCTGTGTATTTCGTTAAAAGAGTTCTTGTTTAAAATATAGTGCCTTGAGGAAGCATTGATGTTTCCTTTAAGTAGACTTTTTATTGAATCACATAGAATGATTGAAAATTTTGTAAAGTTAAGAAAAATGACTGCTTTTCTTTTTTTTCAAAATTTATTTTGGAAAAGTTTATTTCTCTGAACAAGTTGTTTTTATAATTAATTAATCATTTTTGTGGTATTTGCCTTTACAATCTTTTTATTCAGTGCATAAATTTTATGTTATTTTACAACTGGATGAAAAATAATACTGAATTTGAAGACTCAAATAAAATCACTCTCGATGTTTATGGTAAGGAGAAAAAAATAGCATGACATTTTTTTTTTTTTTTTTTGAGTTTTAGTCTCACTCTGTCGCCCAGACTGGAGTTCAGTGGCCGCTACCGGCCACCGCAGCCTCGACCCGCTGGGCTCCGGCGATCTTTCCGCCTAGCCTTCCACGTAGCTGGGCGCGTGCTACCACGCCCGGCTAATTTTTTTTTGATTTATTGTAGGGATGAGGTCTCGCCAAGTTGCTCAGGCGGGTCTCGAACCCACGGGCTCAGGCAATTCACTCACCTCAGCCTCTCAAGGTGTGGGATTACAGACTGAGCCACCGAGCCCGGCTGACATTTGAAGTTATATTAAATCCCTTAAAATATAAAGTTTGAATAAAATATTTATTCTGACCTCTTCATCAGAGATGAACCTATGACTTGTCTCTAGTATATTACCACCTTTATGGGGCTGACATGTCTATAAATTAATATGATGATGAAGACAGAGAGAGAGAGACCGACAGAGAGAGAGAGAGAGAGAGAGAGAGAGTGTGTGTGTGTGTGAGAGAGAGAGAGAGAGAGAGAGAGAGAGAGAGAGAGAGAGTGTGTGTGTGTGTGCGTGTGTGTGTGTGTGTGTGTGTATGTGTATCTGCATAAATCTATCACTTTGTTTTTCAAACTATCTATGTACCCTGGTACAAAATAAAGTTATGTTTATGCTCAGAAACTGTGTCTGAAGTTTTAGGATCAAGAAGTTTCCATCAACTCTCTCTCTCCTCCATATCCTGCCTAGTGTCTCTGCCTGTGTTCAGGGGCTCTTAGCCTAGTCCTTTCTTCCACCCAAAATGATTCCCTTCCAAACCTCTCCAATAGTCAACTTGGATTCTCTGTTTATCTCTCATTTTTACCTTCTTACATGCAGATACACACACACTCTCTCTCTCTCTCTCTCTCTCTCATATTTAAGATACTCCACTAAATAAAGGCTAGTCACAACCCTGTGTCACCTGATCTGAGAATCATTTCCCAAATGTTCCTCACCATCTTAGTTTGGAATAACTTTCCTTCCTATGCGCATTTCATCTATGCTCTTGAACCTAGCAGGATGCATTAAAATCAGCCGTGAGACTGTCAACATCTCATCACGTCTAACCTACCATAATGGCAATTTTACGAAGCTCAATGTAATATGACGAGTACCTGGTTATAAAGGCAATTTCTACTAAATATAAGAGATTTTGAAATTTAGAGGTGGAAACGAGCAAATATTTTCGTTGAAACTGTATGGTCATCATGGATGAAAGTTAAAAAGACAAGGTAAAGAAGTAACTTTTGTTTTTGGTTACGATAGTGCATGTTAAGTTGTTTGCTCTGTGTATTGTCATATGCTTCTTTGGTCAATGGTCTAAAATAGTGGTTCCTACTCTTCGTTAAAATAGCATCAATTTTTTTTTCTTTGTATAAATCCTTATGTAAAATAGTGTATATAAAAGTGAAAGAAGGGTTTCTGTTGTGAAAAAAAAACATTAACTAGGATTTTAACTTCCTCAGCTTCTCGATCGTTTCCCAACCCACATCACTCTGGTAACTCTATTTTTATCCCAGAGTACACGATTTAAAACTCATTTTATTGCAGTGTTAAGAACCCATTTTAGCATCTGTGGGTCACTGGTTAAATTGCAGCTGAAACCAAAGTGAGAATTCTTTTTCAAAATATCAACATGAATAATGTACCAGAATGCCAAGCCAGTGTTTTCTACTTCTGCCAAAGTTATAGGATGAAATTTCATGGAGTAGAATTCCCAAATTCTAAAATATGGTTGGAATTGCTCCTGTTTGAATACACTAGTATACATGATCTGTCAAGAGTGTTTAGTTTGGAGCCTAATTCTCGATCAATTTTTAAAGCATAATAGTGGTACTGATTTTTAGTAGTATACCTTATGAATCTTAATAATCATTTAAAAGTTACTTTTAAAGTCAATCTATGTTTTTAATCCCCCTTGTAAACAATATAAAAAATAAAGATTATCATCATATGTATAATTATAACGTCATTAAAATGACTAAATACTGATGTTATAAGCATTGCTCTTTAATTATGTACACTGGAGGTTTATAATAGCTCCTGGGTTATTGAACTCACTAGTTTAATGGAAACAAAGTGGAGAGATAGCAACTGAACTTTAATTGTTAGGAAATACATTAGATTCTATACAAATAATAAAATTAATTATCTGAGGCAGGTAAATTGCTTGAGCTGAGGTGTTCGAGACAAGCCTGGGCAATATAGTGAGACCTTTTCTGTAAAATAAATACAAAAAGTTACCCAGGTATGGTGGCCTGTATCTATAGACCTGGCTACTCAAAAGGCTGAGTTGGACAGATAACTTGTGCCCAAGACTTTGTGCCACTGCACTCCAACCTAGATGACAGAGTGAGACCCTAACTCTAACTCTACAAAAGATAAAGAAATAAAATTTATTCTCAAACAATGCTAAAATATAAATTCTTATCTAGACTATATAGAAAGATAATTTTACTATCAAAATAGTGAAATACTTCATGTAATAAATGGAAGTAAAAAATGGAATGTGAGTTTTTATTCTCAGATCCCTGTGTTCATACCATACAGGAACACAGAAGACTTAGCATTAAATTATAACATTTATACCCACTAACCTTGAGATACTGCACTAGTCAAAACCAAATTTGTACTCTCGGTGATGTTCAGAGATTTATTCCTTCCATTAGGTATATATACTCAGCAGAGAACTCACGCTTAATGTACTTTCAATAAAAAGGTGACAAATGTAATGCACTTTATAACAATTTAAGAAAATATGTTTCAGTCATTAAAAAAGTAAAAGTTCTCTTTTTAATACATATCTCCTTTTCCCCTTTAACTATATAATCACATATTTATTTAATGATGACCTCAGGTTAGTTATTTCCAGGAAGAAAAAATAATCACATTATTACATGCTGGGAAAACCCTATCCAGGGGTCACTAAAACTCTTATAAGCCATACATATATAAAGAAAACTAAAATGAAAAAAAATGTAGCCCTTATACTTTATTCAATTCCAAGATTTTTAAAGCAAGCAGAAGGGAGGTGATAAGTTTTTTTTTCCTAAGTTCAATAAAATACAGTATTGAATAATTCCCATTTATTAAATGAACACCATTTTAGTAATAGTGTTTTAGCTTGCTATCTTTCTGTTAATTTATCACTAGGAGGGCAATGTTAAAATATTCTCATTCTAATCATGTCTTTTGCAGCAACCTGGGTGGAATTGGAGAACATCACCCTAAGTGAACTAACTTAGGAACAGGAAACCAAACACTACATGTTCTCACCTATAAATGGGAGTTAAACTAAGGATATGAAAAGACACAGGGAATGATATAATGGATTCTGGGGACTCAGAAGTGGGAGGGCGAAAGGGGTTGAAGGGACCATAAACATCATATATTGGGTATAGTGTGCACAGGTAGAAGTGGTGGGTGGTGGGTACTTTTAATTCCCAGACTAAAAACTATTTGTACCCCCAAAGCTATTGGAATACTTTTTTAAAGCAGGAAAAGAATATATATACTGAAGCAGATTGAGTGTATCTGCTGATATCAGAGTCCAGCTTTCTATTATTAAAGCCAGACATCAAAAAGACTAGCAAAAATGCAAAGTAATATCACTTATCTCACTATTTTCTTTTGCTTTGAAAAATATAGTTTTTTTTAAAAATATTTTTAATTTTAACCTAAAACAAGATTATTGTTGTTACTTTTGAAGGGATTTGTAAATTCATTTTTAATTTTTTAATATCAAAGTTTTAAAAATCTCACTTTTGACTTCTAATTGCTAAACATCAATAAATACATCACACATGAGTTTAAAAAATCTAATTCAGATTCAAATATTATTTCAGTAGAAAAGAATTATTTATAATATTTTTTTCTCCTGGAAAGAAGAAAGTATTTTAAAAATTGGTTATTAAAATGCAATGAGCAATACTGTTAGTTAAAAGTTTAGCCTTTAATTTGGGGCATGCCATTTTTCATGAGGACTAAGTCATTTAGGAAATTTATGTATTTGTGGGTATGTAGAGGTGGGTGTTTTGTGTAATATATGTAAACTTAATTTATAACCCTAAATTTGACTTTAGTAAACTGATTTTATTTTCCAATATAATAAATGATGTATAGAGATATCTGTATTATAAGCAGATACATAGATAGTCTCAGCTGATGTTTAATTAATGCATTATTGTAATTATTTAAGAAAATTACAAGCTTTTTAAAAAGCTGTCTTGGAACAACTTGATATATAAATGGTAGTAACAAGCATTGACACTAACTCAAGTCATAATTAAAACAGGGTAAATCATAAACATAAATATGAACATCAAAACCTAAAAGTTGTAGAGATAATATAGAAGAAAAATCGTGTAATATTGAATGATAAAGATTTTTAAGAAAAATCTAAAAGAAGCACATTTATATAAAAATGTAGATAAACTGGATTTCACCAAAATTAAAAGTTTTTGGCATTAATGGTATTGTCAGAAAATGGATTTGCAAGCTATAACTTGGAGAAAATACTCACAATACACACATCTGATAAAAGTGTCACATACGGAAGATAAGCAGAACTCTTATCAAATTATAAATTGGTTACCTCCTGAACAGTTTACACAAAAGATATCTGAATGACCACTAAGCCCCCTGTACCCCAAAATGTTGCTAACAATCATTATCAGGTTACTGCAAGGAAATACCAGTATATATTTATTAAAATGTCTAAAATGAAATGAATGAAATTACTAGGCTTTAGAAACATGTAGAGCAACTGGAAATCTCCTACATTGCTGTCTGCAGTGTAACACTGTACAGTTATTCTGGAGGAAAAAATAGAGTTTCTTTTCAGTTTAAACACACACATATGCCCTATAGACCAGTGGTTCTTAATAGGTATCTATTGAGTTAAAGAAATCCACAAGTCCACCAAAAACCTTGTATTAGGATGTTTATAGTAACTTTATTAACAATATCTTCAAATCAGAAACTAATCAAACATCCATCAGCTGGAAAATGAATAAGCAAATTGTCCTATATTCATATAATTCTGCACTGACCATCTGTGCATTTTAAGTAAAACTTTGCCTATATAAACAAGCGTTAGAACCTGGTGTACTAATACTTGAGATTTCATGTATAATATACGAATGAAAAAAACAAAATTATATATAAAATAAGTGTACACTAGAGAAAAATTAGTACCCCTTCACCATGAGGTATAATAATAAAAGGAGGGCAAGATGATATTGCTGAGAAGATAATGAATGAACTAGCAGAACAATAAGAACACATAATTCGGTGAGGAAAGCAGAACTAGACTCACTCTATACTTCTCTAGGCTTCATGTGGAAAATCTACAGGGCACCATAGAAATGTCTGCATTTAACTTCAACTTCACAAGCAATTCAATCTATTTGTACACATAAAATATATGCAATTTTTTTAATATCAATCATACTTCAATAAAACTATTTTTTAAAATTATTCAAGGAGAGTCTGTTAACAAAGAGAGAAAGTGTTCCCTGACATTTCTAAGATACCACATAGCAGGAAAGGCATTCGGGGATTTCTATGAGATCTTGCTAGGTGATCCAGAACATTTCTCTATGTGGTGATAACTAGTAGATTTTCCACATAGCTGCCATAGTGTGATAAGATATAATGCTTTGAATGAGGCTGTAGACGAGGAGGACATTGCTAACAGCAGTGAGAGGTGAAATGCAGTCATGCTAGTACTTGAAGTTTCACAGTGTCCCAAGTAATTTGAGAAAACAGACCCAATTTTTACACTAGTAAGGGCTTGATCAACACAAGCCAGGGCACAGCCAGTGACCATACAGAGCACAGTATACTAATACTTTGACTTCCCAGTTCTTATAGACTGGCCTAGAAATTAGTAATGAAGTCTGGTTGTCTTTGGTTTGCTAAAATTAATATTTAACTTTTGTTAGAATTATACTGATATACCAAGAGATCATCTTGTCATATGTGGCTAACAAACTGAGTCTAGGTAATGATACAGATTAATACATGTGCAGAAATAAAACATTGCATGCCATATCCACAGAAAAAGGTTTAGAAAACAAGCTGAAAGTATTGTTTTAGGACAAATTGTTGTGAAAACAATAGTAAGGGGAGGAATGGGGATGGAGCCAATATTTATTGGGTGCTTATGCTAGAAATTATGAGACACTTTCCATTTTATTTTCCCTGCTCTATTCCCAAGATAATTTAAAGTGGTTTAAAATAGAACAAAAAATAAATAAGTGTGAACAAAATAATAAAATAAGAGAGTAACAGCATATAAAATTAAAATAGAAAGTCAATAAGAGTGTTATAACAAGATGATGGAGATTGTTCCTACTAAGCGGTGCTTCAAATAAAAACAAAATGTTCACACGATGAATAACAATATTGTCATTATCTCTAGGGAGAAAAAATGTCCAGTTGCCCAAGGAAATAATAGATTTTCTTTAATCTGAGACATAAAATATTTTCCTCTAGGTCAGGTTAAACAATGTCTGTTCTAAACATTAAATGGAGTAGGGAATTATAAGGCCATATACTGAATAATCACTCAGTGGTAGCTGAGGGCAGATCTTGGGCATATAAAATGAGTACAAATACATTGATTCACACAAATAATGATGTTTGAGGAGATTCAATTAGCAGAAGAGGCACAGATTTAGAACTACAAGTGACAAAATTACCAGACACTGCCATTTATGTATTCATTCAATCATTCATTTTTTAAAAATTTCTATTACTTGTCAAGCACTATAGAATACACTAAAGATACAATAATAAACACAAAATACAGAATCAGTTCCTTCTTTCACTGAGCTCTTAAACCAGTAGTGTGTAATAGATAATAACCAACCTGCGGATTTGAATTGATTCGATAGGACCCACTTCTCTTGAAGAGAAACTTAGAAAAGACTAGGCATAGTGTTAGGGTTCCAGCCACATGAAATTGAACTTAGAAACACAGCTCCATAAAAGTTCTGAAATAAAAGGGAAACTGAGAGAGAAGCCAGGTGGAATAAACTGTGGGAACCCACTAGGGACAGAGCATCTAGTACCCATTCAAGGCAGGATACTCTTCAAAATATCTTATTTTTGTATTATGTTTAGAATAATCACAGCCTAGCTTACCCAGAAGAATCCTGACCTATTAATTCATACAGTTGTTGTCATTCTCTCTATACCTGGGGAAAAAATTATGCAATTACGTAGTCAATGTAGCTGTATTCGAGTTTTTAAAAAAATATTCTTATTCCTGACAAGCTCATTCCTCTAATATTTCTGAAAGTCTGAATGTTAACACATATAAGGTCATAAGTAAAGAAGACATCTTTATGCAACTCCATTGCTTTTAGATACTCTCCAAGGCTGTTGTTTCAAGCCTAGACTTAGGACTTTGAACTCTTAAGGAAGCTTGAAACCATTTCTGCTATTCTGGAGATAATATATGTAATGTTTGAGTTCTCTGATTTTCATGATAAGCATTATATCCAGGAATTTCTCTAAATAGTCACTGACTGAGGAACTATTAGCAAAGAAACATGACCATGCTTGTATAACTTAAACTCTACTATGTCTCTGTAAATAATTTGAGTCCTACCAGTCCTGGCACTGGGGGAATTACAGTATATGCCATCATCTGCTTCCAAAACAAGTGCGACATCAGTGTTTACATAATCAGGGCTATATGAGACAACACAGGATATCACTCCTGTTTTAAAATTCCTTGATTTTGACCATCCTTCTCTACACTAATTAGTGATCATCTCATGAAATTAGAGTCTAATTGTATTTCAGAAGCAGTAGCTGTTACTTCTGGAGTGGTTTACTCAAAATCTTATATTTTTAAAGAATTCCACATCATTAAAAAGAAGATTTATTTGTTTGTTTATTTGCTTGTTTATTGGAAACATCTTGGCCTCTACGGCTAGACCTACCTACCACTTCCATTGTCAGAAAGCAGTAATTATGCAAAAACTAAATTTTTTATACTTCCCACATGGGAACTTGTTCTAAATATTCAGATACCTACCAACATATATATCAGGGGTCCTTGAAAGGTTATTTTAAAACACATTATTAGTTTTTAAAGTAATATACCCAATGAATGACACCTGTTCCTGAATACATTCTTTAGGAAATGGAGAATGATGCACATCCTATCTTTGTTGTTGATAGTGAGAATTGCAGCACATGCTCATTTAATGGAGCAAAAACTATAATTTTATAATGACACTTATGGTCATAATACAATATTGGTCATTTAATCAGTATTTATTTTACCTTGGGTACTATGATAAAGCACTTTATGAGATAGATATTGCTATTACCCTCACTGTGTAGGTGAGGAAACAGTCTCAGAAGGGTTGGCCTTCTGACAGCAGCCAAGCCAGTCAGACTATGTGAGTCTCGGTGAATGAGTGTTTTGCGTACATGCTGGTGAGTGAGTGGACAAATGTGTGAGTGAATGAGTGAAGGCTAGGGAGCCAGCAGCCAGGGCTTCAAAATGTGGTCCTTTCTGTACTCTAGATGTCAAAAAGCAATTGCTTCATAGTAAAACCTAGGTCAATAGAGGTGTTGACCACTAGTTTCCATGAAGAATCCATCCAGAAAGATACTGCTTCAAAGAAATCTTCGATGCAGAGATGTCTTTTTAATGAAATATTGTAGAGAAGGAACAGAACATGAATTACAGTTATAAACCGACTAATTGAAGAGAAGTAGGATGGGAAGGGTGTCTGGGTATACAGGCTTCTCCTTTCCAAACATATCGAATATTGTCACTCCAGAAAGAAAAATGGCTTTGTTCTCCACCAGTTGGTGGAACTCCAGTCACTACATCATTGCTTGGCAGTCAGTACTAGCTATTGAAGGGTTTTAAATGAATGTGTGCACTAATTTGGACTGAGACAGCACTAGATCACTTAAAAGTTATATTTTAGCCGGGCTCGGTGGCTAGGCCTGTAATCCCACGCCATTGGGAGGCTGAGGTGAGGGATTGCCTGAGCCCGCGGGTTCGAGATCCACCTGGGCAGCGAGACCTCATCTCTACAATAAATCAAAACATCAGCCGGGTGTGGTAGTGCATGTCTGTAATTCCGGCTACTTGGAAGGCTGAGGCGGAAGGATCACTGGACCCCAGCAGGTCGAGGTTGCTGTGGCCGGGAGCAGCCACTGCACTCCAGTCTGGGCCTCAGAATGAGACTCCAACTCAAAAAAAAAAAAAAAAGTTATATTTTAAATATATAGGTGTTCCGTTTTCAAAAAAAAATTTGTAATATGATATAACCTTTGATAATAATAAAGGAAATGTTACATAAAATGAGTATGTATACATAGATCAGGAAAATATAGGACATGGTGTGCATTGCCACTATCAATGTATTTGTCTTTGTTACTCAAATTTATTTAGTCTGATTTAAAAAAAATAATCTTCTGGGATGCTTATTAAAATGACTGATTTCAGTCATCATTGCTGAGTCGCTAAATCAGAGCACAGGCATACCCGAGAGGTATATTGTAGGCTTAGCTCCAGAACAGTGCAATTGAACAAACATAGCAGTAAGATGAGTTATTGGCGGGGGGCAGTCAGGAAGATAGCAGCTAAGCCGGTCAGACTATGTGAGTCTCGGTGTGAGTGAGTGTATGAAAAATTTTGTGTACATGCTGGTGAGTGAGTGGGCATATGCGTGACTGAATGAGTGAAGGCAAGGGAGCCAGCAGCCAGGGCTTTCCTGATGCAGCTACTGATGCTGCCATTGCTCAGCTTGGATGCAGAAGCCGAGCGCCATTTTTAAAAAATCAACAAAACTATTCTTGGGAAGAAAATGCTGGGAGAGACTGATTAAGTGAAGGCTCACGAGCACGTGGCCAGGACCCTCCTGGTGAAGCAGCTAGTGCTGCAGCTTCTCTGCTTGGTCCCTAGCACTTCCCAAGTCACAGAAGCTGAGGACCATTTTTTTTTTAATGGATAAAGTTTTCCTGCGAAGAAGCAGCAGAGAGAGACTACCGGTTCCAGGCTCTGCCTCACCATTGCAGCAGGAGAGACTGCAGCTCCAGGCTTTGCCTCACCACTTCAGCACCTGGCCAGACACTGGCAGCAGGAGCTGCAGAGGGAGCCCAGATGCAGAGTTCCACTGGAGAAGCGAAAGAGGCACCCTGCCAACATCTTGAAAATGGGGCAAGAAAAATGCTCATACTTGCTCACCATGGAGCAACAGATCTGATCTCTGTGACTAGTGGATCAACTACTCAGGGGTTAATTGTGACCCAAAGGGAATATCGTGAAAGCACAAACTACAAAGGGACCTAATGAGTGCTGAGTCTCAGGTGCCTCACCCCCTAAGTTGATCCAGCTGTGGGGCCAAGCTTGTGGCAAGAAAAGAATGAAGAAGAACACCAAGGAGATCAGTGGTGAGTCTGGGGATGACCCAAACCCCCTGCTCCCCAGCAGTCCTCTGAATACCAGACCCTGGGGCAGGACTGAGAGGGACAAACACAGCAGGAGCCTGGACATCAGTCAAAAAAGCAAAACTCCACTCCAGGATAGACCTGACAAGGGCACCCCTACAAGTAGCAAATACATTCCTGGGGAAGAGACAATCCCACACCTCCCCACCAGAGGGGATATCTCTGATCATACTAGAGTGGGAAGGGAAGACTGCAGCCCCACCCACCCCCACTACTGTTCCTCCTTCCCTGCTCTGGATACTAGGGAGAGAGTGAAAGAGGTGGATGGTCTGCAGGAGATAGCAGATAAGAGAAACAATGACAGAGCCAGCCACAAGAAGGTAGGGTTTTTTTCTTTTTTAAATTTTTTAAAAAGTTGCCTGTTTATTAGTTCGTCTATTTTTCTAAATATTTTTCCTTTGTGCATGAATGTGTATGTATGGGTTTGATCTTCATTCCCCTTTTCTTCTTTTTTTCTTTTTCTTTCTACTTTTGTTTTTTGTTTTCTGTTTATGTGTGTATGTGAATGATTAAGTGTTTATCCTTCAGGTTGTTTTTTGCTGTTGGTTTGTTTTTGCTCTTTTGTTTTTCTCTTTTTTTAATTTCTTTTTTTTTAGTTTAAGGTGTCTGTGAATATATGTGTGAGGGTTCAATTGGAATTCATTTTTTTGTTTCCCCTGGTCTTTCTCTTTTCCTTCTCCATAAATTTTGTGGTGTGTGTGTGTGTGTGTGTGTGTGTGTGTGTGTGTGTTAAATTGTTTTTTGCTTTGGTTTCTGCTTTCAGTGTTCTGTGTTTTCTTTTTCTTTATGTCTTGTCCATTTTATTTCATTCTATTTTTCTCTATGATCCTCATAGCTGTCACTGTATCTTAGACTGAGGGGGTACACACATGTACCCACTGCATCGTCATATAGAGTGGTGGTGGGGAGTGGTTCTCAGGGAACACGTACCATAGTCAATGAACGTTGTAATTTTCAAGTAGTTTCTAAATCCTAGCTCCAATCTGCTATCTTATTCAACTTTCAAAATTACAGGAGATAACAAAGCTTTCTACCCACAGTCCTATTTCAAAATAGAACAAATCCAGAGCCCAATCAGGAAAGAATAGAGGGATGAGCAAACATCAGAAGGGAAAACCTATCCAACTGACACTGAATAAAGAGAAAAGCAAGCGATCTGTCACAAATGAGGAAAACTAAAGGAAGACCACAGGAAATTTCAAGTGTAACAAAGAGAAAACTCCTGAAAAATCAGATATCTGAGTCCAAACATTGGGAATCAACAATGACTGGTCCCAAAATCTGACAGGGATTAAGGAATGGATGGAAAGAGTGAACAAGACTCAAGAAAGATAAGATGCAACACTGAAAGAACTAGTAACAGAGATTTCAACAAAAAAGTTTCATCCAGGAAATAGATAACAAGATGACAAGCATGAAAGCAGAATTAGTCTAACCCAAGAAGGAATCTCACAACTTGAAGACCAGATCATAGAATTAACCTGATCTGTAAAAGACATAGAAAGAAAACTCAAAAAGAAAGAACAAAGCCTAAAAGTGATGAGTGATTAATCAAGAGGCCAAACCTATGCCTGATTGGTATCCCAGAAGAAGAAAGGGAAATGAAGAATACCTTGGAGTAAGTATTCCAGGAAGTAATTTAAGAAATCCTTCCACATCTCACCAGAGATATGACCAGCTAAACACAAGAGATACAGAGAATTCCCACAAGATATCAAATGAGAAGACCAACCCCTAAACACATAGTAATTCACCTACACAAAGTTGGCACAAAGAAAAATTCCTAAAGTCAGCAAGAGAGAAAGGTCAGACTATGTACCAGGGAAAACCAGTCAGAATAGCAACAGACCTATTAGAAGTAACACTGCAAGAAAGAAGGCACTGGTGTCCAATATTCAGGGTCTTCAAAGATAAGCAAGTTCAATTAAGAATTTTCCACTCAGCCAAGCTCAGTTTTATCAGATATAGGGAATGAAAATCCTTCCCAGACATGCAATCCCTAAGAGATATGCAGTTTCCAGACCAGTTCTACAGGAGACACTTAAAGATATTAAGCACAGAAGAATGAAAATAAAGAATGATCACACACTTTCCAAGAGAACAGCAGAGCACAGAATCAATGGAGAAAACAGCACAACAAACTTGACAAAACACACATACATCAACCCCAAAGCCAAAATAAAATGATCAAACAAAGAAAAAACTATAAAAACCTCATGATAAAGATAAAAAATCACATTTCAATAATCAGCCTAAATGTGAATGGATTAAATGCACCACTGAAAAAAACACAGAATGGCAAATAGACAAGAAACCATGACCAAATTATTTGGTGCATTTATGAAACTCACCTCACCATAAGGGATGCACACATACTCAAAGTTAAAGGATGGAAAGTTAGTTTCCAGGCAAATAGATCACAAAAGAAGGCAAGAATCACGATCTTTCAAACAATCAACTTTCAAGCTATCAGAAAACAACTTTCAAGCTATCAAAAATTTAAAAAGATACAAAAGGAGACTACATAATGATAAAAGTTTCAATCAATCAACAAGATATATCCATTACAAACATATATGCCCCAAACACAGGAGCACCAGCATTGATAAAACAACTACTAAGTAAACTTAAAAAAGATATTGAATCTAACACTATTATAACAAGGAACTTGAGTACCACACTAATAGCCCTAGATAGATCATGAGGCAAAAAATCAACAAGGAGATCCAGAACCTAAAATTGACACTTGACCAAATGGAGTTAATAGATACCTACAGATTATTCCACCCAACAACATTCTACTTATTACCACACGGAATGTACTCGAAGATTAATCACATTCTTGGCAATGAATCAAGCATAAACAAATTCCATAAGGTTGAAATATTGCCATGTGCCTTCTCAGACAATAGTGGAATAAAGATAAATATCAACATCAACAAAATTTCCCCAAGGTCCAATAGGACAGGGATACTAAATAGCATGATGGTGAACAACTACTGGAGTGACACTGAAATCAAAGCAGAAATTAAAAGATTTCTGGAAACAAATGAAAATGAAGAAACATCTTACCAAGATCTCTGGATTGCCATGAAAACAGTTCTAAAAGGGGAATTGATATCTCTATGAGCACATATCAAGAAAATGTAAAGATCACAAATTGAGAGCCAAACAAATCACTTAGGGGAGCTAGAATGAGAAGACCACCAAAACCCTAACTTTAGCAGAAGAATCCAAATCACCAAAATAAGAGCCCAAATACCAGACATAGAAGACACAAATGTCTTAGGCAACATCAACAAAACAAAAAGCTTGTTCTTTGAAAGAATTAACAAGACTGATCGACTCCTAACCAGAAAGATCAAGAAAAAGAAAGAAAAAGCCCAAATAAGCATATCAGAAATACAAAAGTTCAAATAACAACTGACACTGAAAACATACAAAAGATTATAAAAGATTACTATGTACATATATATGGAAACAGACTTAATAACCTAAATGAAATGAAGGACTTTCTGATTCTCACAACCTCCACATATTGAAACAAGAAGACATTGAGACACTAAATAGACCGAAAATAACACAGATACTTGACTCTGTCATAAGAAAACAATCTACCAAAAACAAAAAAATCCTTGGACCAGATGACTTTCCAGCAGAATTCTACAAAACTTTGTAGAGGTATCACACTACAAAATGTACAAGGAGGAGCTGATACCAATCCTACTGAAAGTAATCCAGGCAATTGAGAAAGATGGAATTCTCCCCAAATCATTTTATGAAGCTAACATCACACAGGTAAAGATCCAACCAAAAAAAAAAAGTACTAATGGCAAATATCCCTTATGAACATAAATGCAAAAGTCCTCAACAAGATTCTAGCAAATCAGATCCAAAAACATATCACACATCTCAAAAATCATTCACCATGGCCAAGTTGGCTTCATGCCCAGGATGCAGGACTGGTTCAACATTTGCAAGACCATAAATGTAATTAAATACATCAACAGATTTTAAAAAAAAAGAACACATGATTTTATCTTTGAATTCAGAAATAACTTTTGATAAAATTCAGTATCTTTTCCGATAAAAACCTTGAAATACCTAGGTATAGAAGGAACATACTTCAAAATAGTAAGTGCCATCTACGATAAACCCACAGCTAACATATTGCTAAATGGACAGAAACTGGAAACATTTCCCCTGAAAACTGGAGCAAGACAAGGCTGCCCACTCTCACCCATCTTGTTCAACATTGTGTTAGAAGTCCTAGCTCGGGCAATTAGACAATGAAGGAAATCAGGGGTTTCAAATAGGAAAAGAGGAAGTCAAGTTATCCCTCTTTGCTGAGGATATGATCCTATACCTTGAAAATCCAAAAGAATCTGTCAAACACCTGCTTGCACTAATAAAGGACTTTGGCAAAGTCTCAAGGTACAAAATAAATGTGCAAAAGACGGTTGCATTCTTATACACAAACAAAAAGTAGGCGGAGAACCAAATAAAAAGCACAATCCCATTCACAATAACCACACAAAAAATAAAATACCTTGGCATCTTCTTAAACAGAGAAGTGAAAGATCTTTACAATAAGAACTACAAAACACTGATCAAAGAAATCCAAGAAGACACAAGCAAATGGAAAAATATTCCATGCTCATGGATAGGAAGAATCCACGTTGTTAAGATGTCTATCCTACCAAAGGCAATCTACAGATTAAATGCAATACCCATTAAAATACCAACATCATTCTTCTCCAACCTGGAAATGACAATACAGAAATTCATATGGAAGCATAAATGACCATGAATAGCCAAAACAATCCTTAGCAAAAGAAACAAACCTGGGGGTATCACACTTTCAGACTTCAAACTTTACTATAAGGCTACAGTAATCAAAACAACCTCTTTGGAAGACAGTGTGGCGATTTCTGAAAGAACTAGAAACTGACCTTCCATATGACCCAGACATTCCCCTATTGGGAATATACCCAGAAGAACTCAAATCATTTTACACAAAAGATATCTGCACATGTACGTTTGTTGCAGCTCTGTTCACAATAGCAAAAACATGGAACCAACAATGTTGCCCATCGAAATGGGACTGAATAAAAAAATGTGGTACATATACACAATGGAATATTTGCAGCCATAAAGAAGGGCAAAAATATGGACTTTGCAGCAACTGGATGTATTTAGAGCCTATCATACTCAGTGATCTATCACAGAAACAAAGAACAGAGTTCCATATGTTCTTACTCATAAGCATACCTTGAACAATTATCATAATACTACAAGAAAGGGATTGACAGTAGTGGGAAATTGCAGGGGAGGGAGAATGGGATTGGCAGTTGAGGAAAACTGCCAGGGGAGGGAGGGGCATACCTCACCAACAAGGGTACCTGCATAATGAAGATCTGTATACCTAACCATATATCGTACCCTACATCTTTAAAATAGTAAAAAACAAAAACAAAAACAAAAAACAGTTATGCCATTTATACAAATAAAAGGTGAGTTACACAATTGTTTTGGTTTCCTAATAAGCATAAAATTAGGTTTATGCTATATTGTAGTCTATTAAGAGTGCAACAGCATTATCTGCATACCTTAATTAAAATACTTTATACTAAAAATATGCTAACAATTATCTGAACCTTCAATGAATCATAATCTTTTGGCTGGTTAGAGCATCTTGCCTCAAGGCTGATGGCTGCTGACTGAGTTAATGGTGGTTGCTGAAAGTTGGAGTGGCTGTGGAAATTTCTTAAAATAAGACAATAATAAAATTTGTCATATCAATTTACTCGTTCACAAAATTTTCTCAGTAGTATATGATGTTGTTTGATAGCATTTTACCCACCATAGAACTTCTTTGAAAATTTTGGTCAATACTCTCAAACCCTGTTTTATCAACTAACTTTAGGTAGTATTCTAAACTTTTTGTTGTCATTTCAACAGTGTTCATAGCATCTTCACCAGTAGATCCCATCTCAAGAAACCACTTTCTTTGCTCATTCATAAAAGGAACTCTTTATTCATTACAGTTTTATAATGAGATTGAGGCAATTTAGTCAAATCTGTCGCTTCACATTTAATTATAGTTCAATTGCAATTTTCACCACATCTGCAGTTACTTCCTCCACTGAAGTCTTGAATCCCTGAAGTCATTCACGAAAGTTGTAATCAACTTCTTCTAAACTGATTTTATTTTATTTTTTATTTTTTTTTGAGTTGGAGTCTCACTCTGTCGCCCAGACTGGAGTGCAGTGGCCGCTCCTGGCCACTGCAGCATCAACCTTCTGGAGTGCAGTGGCCGCTTCTGGCCACTGCAGCAGCAACCTTCTGGACTCCAGCAATCCTTCCGCCTCAGTCTTCCAAGTAGCTGGAGCTACAGGCGTGCGCTACCACGCCCGGCTTATTTTTTGATTTATTGTAGAGATGAGGTCTCGCCAAGTTGCCCAGGCGGATCTGGAACCTGCGGGCTCAGGCAATCCACTCACCTCAGCCTCCCAAAGGCGCGGGATTACAGGCTGAGCCACTGAGCCCAGCCCAAACTGATTTTAATGTTGCATTCTGACCTCCTTCCATGAATCTCAAATATACTTAATGGGATCTAATCTAAAAATCATGGATTCTGTCTAGAAAGTTTTAAATGCAATTTGCTCAGATACAACAGAAGAATTACTATCGATGGCAGCTACAACCTTACCAAATGTATTTCTTAAATAATAAGACTTTAAAATAAAAACTACTCCTTGATCCATAGATAGCTAAATTGATGTTGTGTTAGTATTCATTATGTCAACATTAATCTCGTACATCTCCACCAAAACTCTGGGGTGACTAAGTGCCATTATCAATAAGGAGTAATATTTTGAAAGGAAACTTTTTATTTTTGAGTGGTAGGTCTCAACAGTGGGTTTAAAATATTCAGTAAATCATGCTGTAAACAGATGTTCATGCTTTTTTTCCCATTTATGGATCATAGGAAGATTATATTTAACATAATTCTGAACCTTGAACAATTATACTATAAGAAAGGGATCGGCTTTAGTGGGAAACTGTCAGGAGAGTGGGGGTGGGATTGGCAGTTGAGGGAAACTGCTGGGGAGGGAAGGGCACACCTCATTAACAAGGGTACCTGCATAATCAACGTTTGTATACCTAACCCTGAATTTTACTCCACATCTTTATAATTAAAAAAATAATAATAATTCTTAAAGGCCCTAAACTTTTCAGAATGGTGAGAATTGGCTTCAACCATCTGCATTAATCCCTAACAATAGAATTAGCTTTTCCTTTCATGTTTTGAAGTCAGTTACATTCTAGTTATGAAAGTCCTAGATGGCATCTTCTTCCAGTAGAAGGCTGTTTTTTTTTCTACATTGAAAATCGATGTTGGGGTGCAATTTACCTTTATGAATGATCTTAACTAGATCTTCTGGATAACTTGCTGCAGCTTCTGCATCAATACTTGCTACTTTGCCTTGTCCTTTAATGTGGAGACAGCTTCTATTCTTAAACATCATGAATCAGCCTCTGGTAGCTTCAAAATTTTCTTCTGCATATCCTTAACTCTCCCAGCCATAATAGAAATAAAGAGAGGTGGGCTCTTGCTCTGGAATTTAGACTTTGGCTTAAGGAAGTATTGTGGCTGATATGATCTTTCTAGACCACTAAAACTTCCTCCACATCAGCAAGCCGACTGTTTTTCTTTCCTATCAATTATGTGTACAATGGTATAGCACTGTTAATTTCCTTCAATAAATTTTTCTTTGCGTTCACAACTTGGGGAGTCATTTGGCACAAGTGGACCAGCTTTTAGCCTATCTAAACTTTCAACATGCCTCACTAAGCTTAATTATTTTTAACTTTTGATTTAAAGTAAGAGATGTATTGCCCTTCCTTCCACTTAACACTTACAAGACATTGTAAGGTTTCTAATGTGTTTAATTTCAGAATTGTTATGTCTCAGGGAATAGAGAGGGTTGAGGAAAAGGCAAAGATGGGAAAATAGCTGGTTGGTGGAATAATCAGAAGACATGCAACATTTATCAATTAAGTGTACTGTCTTACATGGGTGTGATCGGTGGTACCCCAAAATAATTACAATAGTAAAATCAAAGTTCACTGATCACAGATCACCATAACAGATATAATGATAATTTAAAAGTTTGAACATTTTTTGAGAATTACCAAAATGTGACACAGAGGCACAAAGTGAGCCCACGCTAATGGAAAATGACTCTGATAGACTTGCTCAAGGGAGAATTGCCACAAACCTTCAATCTGTAGAAAATGCAGTATCCGTAGTAGTGCATGCCTGTAATTCCGGCTACTTGGAATGCTGAGGTGGAAGGATCGCCGGAGCCCAGCAGGCCGATGCTGCGGTGGCCGGGAGCGGCCACTGCACTCCAGTCTGGGCGACACAGTGAGACTCCAACTCAAAAAAAAAATAAAATGCAGTATCTGTGAAGCACAGTAAAACAAAATTCATTAAAATGAGATATGCCTGTATGTGGCCAAAGGACTGGGAAATCAACATTTTTAAGCAGTACACAGATGCTATTTGTGATTAAGAAAGCTTGAAGATTCCTGTAGTAAAGAAAGACTTCTTAAAATTCACTAAACTATATCAATGTTAACAAGCATAAATTGACTTTTCCTAACATAATAAAAATATAAAATAATAAATAAAGCTTCACTTATACTTTAGACATGAAACTAATGCATTATCCCCTAAATATCTACTCCAAACACTTATATAAGTAAAAGAACAAAGTTAATGTTTATCTGTTTTTGTATAACCCAGATATAGAAATGCCTAAGATCTACTGGTATGATCCTCGTGTGTCAGGCATGCTAGAATGTAGAAATAACAACTTCAACCTGGGTTTCTACATAGTCTTGGCTGACCTCCAGTGACAAGTGACTCTACTCAGACATCAAGTCAGACAACGTCCCACAGAGCTCATATGTAGGTACATCACATATTTGGAGTAGAATAAAGTTCATCCAGTGGCCTAAGTGATTTTTTGAATGTTTTCTTAGGAATAATTGTAAAACTTTATAAAGATCCACAAGAAAAAACTTTTACTAGTCTGTAAACCTCATGGTAATTATTTCTGAGTCTGGGAAGAAATACATATTGTTAGGACAGGCAGTCTAATACTTAGAGGGACAGATTGAATCAGTGTCAAACCACACAATTTTTTCTAGATTCATGTTCTGGAAATATTATTTATAGAGGTAGCTTAGATAAAAATAAATAAAATGAAAATAAATTAGCCCAAGGTTCAGCAAAAGGAAGCTTGACTGGTAGTATTTTATAGGTAAGTAAGTTGAATATACTTCAATATTCCCATCAGTGCAGTATCAATCACATTGTTCCTAAGTGTATCTCATTGTCCCAGGGACTAGGAAACAATATGTTTAGCTATCCTTTCTTAAGAAATAATTTCATAAAACTACTGACATAGTAAATAAACAGTTGGATAAATAGATAATATAGTTAATTTAGTAGATGATAGGTATATACTTGAAACTTAGAGTTTATTGATAAATATTTTTTCCCTTTTAGGTATCAGTTTGTTTTTAGAAATACATTTTAATTGAGTATCAATTTTTGAATGAAACTTTTAAAATAATTTAACATACAGTTAATTAAATCTGTAAATATACATTATGATCAACTTAATGAAAGGGACATATTTTAGTTGTTTTTATTTTTTAGCTCTAGTAGAGGTGCTGCTTACTGAGAAGGACTTTGAGAGAAGGAAATTGATGAGCTCGGGTCTCAGAGGTAGTTTATATTCTTCTTTCGTTGACATTTATAAGGAAACAAGATCTAGAAATGCATGCACATTTAAGTATGATATATCAAATAGTAGAGAATTAATCTGTCTTATTTTATGTTGGCATACTCTGGCCTCCTTTTTCTTCCCCATGCTTTATTTAGAGGAGAAAAAAAAGTTTATTCATTCTCATTGATGACAAAGTAACCCAGTTTGGAGAAGTTATTTTTCTCATATTCATTGGAAATAAGATCTTATTTGAGGCTGACTGCATTTACATTTATTGTGCCTGTGGAGGATCTGATTTGAAATATTAGGAAGTGCTTTATGCATTGTGCATTATGAATATATGCTTCGAAACAACATTGCCAGGAGATAATTCAATTTACCTTGGTATTGATATATGGCAATGAAGCTCATACAATTTGACCACCTATTATATGAATCAAAAATAAATAAAATGAAAATAAGATAACAAAAAGGATAAAATTATCCCTTTAGCAAGAAAAATTACACCACATGTTAATCTTTTTTTCTCATATATACATTGTTTTAAATCAGAAAGCATGCATCTTTTTGTGACTAAAATAACTCTTCAGTAACTATTAATCAAATGTCAAGTGAATCAACATTATCAAAAATTATGTATGTTCCTGCTGGTGGGGGCTAAAAGACATATTCATTTGAGCCTTGGTAAAAAGTCCTTTATTTGATTTAGCAGAATGTTTTCTTGAGAGTTCAATGAATACCACACAAGAGCAATAAAACCATGTATATAGAAAGCAGTCTGCTTAGATGCAACTCAGCAACTATGGTACATGTGATATCCCTGAAGGATCGATTTTAAGGTCTTGTTATATTTAAACACCTGTGTAAAATGATCTTGGTTTGCAGTTACAGAGGGCTCATTTACATTTTAATGTGGACGGTACCATTTTGGATGCCATTGGGCCCTGTTTAGTGAAGTTCAAGGACATTCCTCAGGAGTCTTTTGACATATTACAAGTTAGGTTTGCAGTGAATGGAGCAGCACATAAAATGAAGGCACTGTGGTTTACACTCTAAAATCTGTGGATCTTATTACTTTATCATAATATCTAAATCTCTGTGTAAAAGGCAGCAAGCTATGAGTATGAATACAGATTGGCATAAGGTGCTGTTAACTCAATAGGTAAAAAGACAAAATCTGTTTATTTCATCTCAGTACTGTTTTGTTTTCTCTAGTCGGGGTTTTTTTTTTTTGATTTTTTTAAAATTAACAAAACAGATAAATAAAATAAAAAATTCCTATCATAGATATGCTCTAGGACAATCTCTGTCTTTACATAAATAATGGAGAACAAATTTGGTGACGAGTGCTCTCTATTGGACATTTTATGAAATTTATTGGAATATAGTATATAATTCATATACTCCCCTTTTGAAATCTTTTCCCTGGTATACTAGATCTTTAAAAGTCAATATTTAAGTACACAAAGATAGCTCAGTAGATAGAAATAAAGAGGATTTTACAATTGACAATTTAGAAGAAATAATGTATGCCCAATAACTTATAAACTATGTCTCTGTGATAGCTACCAATATTATGAAAAACATGAGTCATGGCGATAGATATGATGTTATTTCTTAACTTAAAATCTACTTCCAACTTAAGCAAAATGATCTTGAGCTATTTGCTTTAAGAGCATTTTTTTTATTCTCCTGAGAAAAGATTCTTGGATCAAAACATTTCCTTTTAATATCAACATTTTATAAGCAGGCAACATGTGCTTGACCACCGCTGTATTGGGTATACAAATTCTTATTTAAATAAGTTGTTCTATCTTCATATATAATAGGATAATTAGGAGAAAAATTATCTAGAAAATTATATATGTCAATTCCATTTTCAAAAAGTTTTTCAAATTTTAAGTTGTTATTCTATTATAAACGTCTATTCAAAATTATTTTTATCCTCATAGTAAAATATTCTTCCAATATATTAATTCTGTCTCCAAATATTGCATTGAAGCAACATATGAATATTTGCTTTCTTTATCTACAATCTCTTTGTCATCTCTTTTCTTTCTCTCTTCATCTCTGTTCATGTGTAATAGAACTATAAATCTACAAAATTTAACTTAAAATGGCTGCCAACATGTTGCACCTGACTACTCATTTAATTTACCTTAATTTTTTTTTACAGTGATATAAATGATTGAAATTCCTTCATGTTTTAGTAACAAGGAAAGATCTCAACATGACATTCCTATGACTCCTCCACAGGGTGCCATAGATTTTGATCACGCTCTATGTTCAGCAGTATTCTGTGTGGGTTTATGTTTTATTTCCATTAATCTTAGTAAAAACTTCAAAATCCTAATTAACATGGTTTAGCTGATCTTCATATCTTCCCATCATTCAGCATCAGTTACTTACTACATAAACCTGAAAACACATACAATGGTCACGAAAACACACTTAGCCTACATGCGGAGCACACCAAGAGACTGAGAGTTGTCTCAATACCTCAGGAAGAAGACATCATCCACTACTAGAGGGAAGCTGGTGGGTGAACAGGCAAGTTTCCTTTTTTCTTTGGTAGGAATAAATGTAAAGATAATGATGATGATGATGATTGTTGTTGTTTTGTGGAGTACCTGTGAGGATTTTCTACATAAGTAAATTGGTTGCAAGTGAGATTTGGATTTCCATCAAGCCCACTTCTCCCCCTAGTAACTGATATGGCTCTCAATGTGTGTTTGTGCCCCTTTTCCAGCTTCCCTTCCTCCCTTCTTTATCAGTGTCTGGCATCTGGTTTTCCTGCCTTTGTACTTGCATGCCCAATGTTTAAGGCCCGCTTATGAGAGAACATCTGGTATTCAGTGAACAGAAGAGAGAATCCAGAAATAAAACTACAAACCTTCAACCAGCTCCTCTTTGACAAAGCTGACAAAGTGGAAAGCCTAATCTAACCTGTCTGAGAGAGTTCCTCTGTAGAAACTCATGATTCAGTAGTTCATGTGACTGAAAACACAACACTTACTGGCTTATCCACCTGTCTTACCCCCACCCCGCTGTATCACCAGTGTCCCCAGGAATCATTGTCTAGGTAAGCCATGAGAACTAAAATCCTTGTGTGAAAGGAAAGTTCCTGGGATCAAACAAAGACATAAGTCTTCAAACATCTTCCAGATTTTGTCTCCTCACCTTTTTCTTAGATCTCTCTTACCCACTTTTCTTTGTGACTGCCTAATATTCTTCCAGTGTCTCTAGAGTGATACACTCTTCCCTATGTTAGTATCATTGTCCATACCAACTCCCTCTCCTAGAATACTCTTCCCATGCTCTGTCCCATTTTCCTTTAAACTGGATAATTCCCAATTATCTGCCATTTCTCAACATAAAAACTGTTTCCAGTCAATCAAAGAAAAAATTGGCTATATATATTAATATTCATTTACAGAATAGATAAATGTAGGATATTTGCATATTAAAAATAGCTCAATCAATGATGAAGAGAAAATAAACATGAATGAAGTTTAAAAATAAATTTTAAAGAATGATATTTCTAGTGATAATGTAAGTGTAGAAAATCTGTGATATGCTCATAGTAGGGTATGAAATGATATAATCACTTGGAAGACAATTTGATAATATTTATCAAAATTTATAATATAGCTACATTATAATTTAGCAACTCCACTAAACAGATTTAATCCTAGAAAATTTGCATATCTACACTAAAATGCTTATGAAAGAAGTCTATGGCAACTTTGTTTGAAATAATAATAAAAATGTCACAAATGTTAAATGCCTATAATTGAGAAAATGGTTAAGCTATGATACACTTGTTTTGTTAATATTCCATTGCATTTTAAAAAATTCATATCATACACAATCTCATATGCACACAACCACACCCACAAGATCTCCAGATGTTTGTGGTACATGATTTATATTAAATCACATACATTATTTTTTCCCTTTGTAAAATGTCTGCTACTCATGTAACTTCATGGGAAAATAATAGACTAAAGGCACACATCACTAAAAACAGTGAATTGGGAACAAGGGTGGCCATCAAAATGGGTATTTAGATTCACCTGCAACTTCTGGATCAATTCAACAATTCAAATAATTCTTATAGAATGGGAGACTGATTTTTGAAGAGCTAAAAATAGCCCAAGTATGTCTCACACCTTATTAGCACACTCCTATAATATCCAATATTTTAATCATTATTATACTGTTCATACTTTTTATATATTTGATTGTTTTCTTTGTCAAAGCTAGATTATAGAACACATGAGGGCTAGCCTCTTATCAACCTATTCAGTGTCCCAAATCATATGTTCCATGTCTACTATAAAAAGACATTTATATGCATTGTATGTATGAATAAAGAACATAATGGCTACTCCAGTCAATAAGCGTTTTAGACAATAGTTATGAATAGTGAAGTCAATATCTCTGCTTCCACCTCCATCTGGCATTTCTTTTTTTTTTTTTTTTTTTTTTGAGTTGGAGTCTCACTCTGTCGTCCAGACTGGAGTGCAGTGGCCGCTCCCGGCCACCGCAGCCTCGGCCTGCTGGGCTCCAGCGATCCTTCCGCCTCAGCCTTCCTAGTAGCCGGAATTACAGGCATGCGCCACCACACCCAGCTGATTTTTTGATTTATTGTAGAGATGAGGTCTCACTGCCCAGGCGGGTCTCGAACCCGCGGGCTCAGGCAATTCACTCACCTCAGCCTCCCAAAGGCGCGGGATTACAGGCTGAGCCACCGAGCCCGGCCATCTGGCATTTCTGATCTCATAGTGTTCTCTTCTTTGTCAATCACTTAGAAGCTCATTGTAAATGTATTTATATTTATAAGCATTTCAGTACATATTCATACATATATGTGCCATTTTATTTAGCAAAATAATAATTGTATCCTTAATTATTTTGATAGTATGCACTCATTTTACCTTAACTAGAGAAACAAATTCTATGTAATTTTAATGCTCATTTTTTAAAACCTATTGTTAATTTTCCCTCTTTTTTCTGAGCATTTATCTTTCAGACAAGTGTGTGTGTTTTATATATATGATTTTTTATAAGCAAATTTAAATATAATTTGAAAGAAAATATGCTCATTTGAAATGTATGATAGAATTAGAAAAATGATTTTTCATGTGTACTTGCATAAAAAGTAAATTTATACAAATTATACATATGTCCAAAGACATGGTAGCTGAAGTTAGCATTATTTGCTAATGTTTATAGAATGTACGAGGTCTAGGTAATTATACTACATAAAGTAGCATGTCCCTTATTTTTTGTTTGTTAGCATTTTCAATATTGCAATAGATAATAGCATAAGAGTTTTCTCACTAGGACCTCATATAAAAATAGACATTTTTTTTTTTTTTTTTTTTTTTGAGTTGGAGTCTCACTCTGTCGCCCAGACTGGAGTGTAGTGGCCGCTCCCGGCCACCGCAGCCTCGACCTGCTGGGCTCCGGCGATCCTTCCGCCTCAGCCTTCCAAGTAGCCAGAATTACAGGCAGGTGCTACCACGCCCGGCTGATTTTTTTATTTATGTAGAGATGAGGTCTCGCTGCCCAGGCGGGTCTCGAACCCGCGGGCTCAGGCAATCCACTCACCTCAGCCTCCCAAAGGCACGGGATTACAGGCTGAGCCACCGAGCCCGGCTAAAAAAATAGACATTTTTATAAAAATTAAAATATATTTAAATAGCCAATATTTTGGGGGGGATAATGTAAATACAGAACATGATTTGTTGTATATTTTCTCAACAAGAAACATGAAATATTTGCAATGACATCAACCTCAAAACCTGGATTATATACTGTAATATGCCTAGTTGCCTACAGAAACAAAATCTATTGAAACAAAAAGAAACATATTATAACACTAAAATAACACAGGATATTAAATGCAGTTGGGTAGCAAATGCTAAAGTAACTTTGGTGAAAATTTATACTATTTGATTAAATCTAATGTACAATAAATTTATGTCGATTCTGGCCATTCAAAATAGTTTCATAATAAATATATTATGTTCATTATATTTTTCAAGTTATTATTCAAGTCTGATATATGCTTGCAGGAAAAACAACGCCACAATTAACTCCTCCTGGCTACATTTGAATGCATTGTGAATAACAACTTGGAATTGTCATAAAATCAAAATATTTCTGAATTATTGATGGGTTTTTCTTTCTTTAGTAATTGCCAATTATGAAAATTCACAATAAGATTTCCTGTTTAATTGCTAATTCTCATGTATGCATATGATTTAAAAATTTATGCAAACTACTTTGCTGTTGTTTGTGATAAAAGTTTATCAGTCATACCACAAACCATTGAGGTTAGTACTGGTTCTTTGTTTATTATTTTCAGATAGTTCATGACATTTTATACCTGTCTCCTGTGATCATTAATATGCTAATTCAACAGTTATTTTAGCAAGACTTTTAGATGACTGCATATTTACTTTAAAAGGCCTTTCTAACTAATGACAGTAATAGTCAAATTATCATGAATGGTATGCTATACTGAAGCTGACAAATTCATTGATCATGTTCGTGAAGATTGTTTTTGGGCATTTTTATAAGTCTACAGTCTTAAAATACAACACCAAATTGCATAATTTATTTTTTAAAAATAAAAGTAATATTTATCATTAGAGACAAAATAACTTTATTCAATACAATTTATAATATGAGGATCAGGCTATTCATTCCATTAAGTTTCTATGACTTGGGACAAAATGAGTTTTGGTAAAATAATCTTTAAGAGGAAAATTATACCTTTGTATCTCATTTTAAACAATAGCCACAATTTGCCTTTTATAATTGGAAATGTGTTTATGGCTAGTAATTAATGCAGCAAATGGCAGGTTGGGAACATTGTTTGCTTCCATGAATGAGCTCTATTTAGAAGAAAATTTATGCCTAAATTTTGGAGTGGATAGCTACATAGATACACCGATAATATATATTTTTAAATAAATAGCATTGCAAATGTGAAAGTTGTAAGAAGATAATTTCAACATATTAAATACAAATGTAAACATGAATAAACATAGACATAGAAAAGATGTGAGATCTTCTCTCTATACATGTGAGTTACATCAATTTTTAAAATCATAATTGTAGCCTCTGATAGCCTCATGGTCCAAGTCATTTTTCACTTGAAATTCACCAGTATCCTACTGTTCATTCTGATTTTACATTTAACACCCAACCATCTATTTTGAACACAACATCTCAGATGCTTCTTTCAAATTAAATTATGATCATGCCACTCATTTACTTAAAATATTACAAATGCTATACTCTTTTTTTTTTTTTTTTTGAGTTGGAGTCTCACTCTGTCGCTCAGACTGGAGTGCAAAGGCTGCTCCCGGCCACCGCAGCCTCATCTGCTGGGCTCCGATGATCCTTCCGCCTCAGCCTTCCAAGTAGCCGGAATTGCAGGCATGTGCTACCATGCCCGGCTGATTTTTTTGATTTATTGTAGAGATGAGGTCTCGCTGCCCAGGCGGGTCTCGAACCCGTGGGTTCAGGCAATCCACTCACCTCAGCCTCCCAAAGACACGGGATTACAGGCTGAGCCACCGAGCCTGGCTTGCTATACTCTTAACGTTAATAAAAATCTTTACAACGACTTGCAAAGTTCTTCAACTCTGGACATCTGTTAATGATTATACTTTTCCACTAGCTCACCACACTGAATGCCATGCACTTCCTCAAACACTTTTATTTTTCTGTAATTGGGTCATTGAGCTTCCCTCCCCTTTCAGTCTGAACAGCTCTTCTACCTGGTCCTTCCATTTTACCATGTACTTACAACTGCAGCCCATATTCCATAAATCATTTTTTATGTTTTTCATAATATTATTTTCAGTCTAACATACTATATACTTTACTATCATAAAGCTGTAGAGAAAGTTCTATGAGAGCAGGGATCTTTGTGAATCCATTCATATATTCAAAAAGTTTACATCAGTGACTAGCCAACAGTAAATCATCAGTAGTTATTTGTTGAAATCTTGAATGAAAAGTGGAAAAAAAAAAGAAGAAGAAAGAAAGAAAAGAAGAAAGGGAAGAAACATAAGGAGGGAAGAGGAAAGAAGGGGGGATGGGAGATTGAAAGGGAAAAAGCAAAACAAAACAATGCAACATGGAACACATTAGTAAAAATATTCAGATTCTTTGCTGAATGAGACTTTTTCTTTACAAAAAAGGACAAAGAAGGAAAGGAAGGAAGGAAGGAGGGAGGGAAGGAAGGAAAAAAGAAAGAAAGAAAAAGAAAGAAAGGAAGGAAGGAAGGAAAGAAAGAAAAATAGCAAAAGACTTCCAGATAAACAAAAAGCATGAAAAAAACTAGAGGAAGGAAAAATCAAAGTTGGTGTTGTCAGAGTTGTGAAATCACTGATGAGAATGGTTTAGAGATTATAGTTTACACAGGAGAATTGTATGAAATAAGACTGAAAAGATACGCCTGTCCAACTCATAGAGGGTTTTAAGGAATTTTGAGCTTTACACTGAAGGCAGAAAACTATTGCATGTCAGTGAAACAAAGATCATTTTTGGAGTGGATAGCTACATAGATACACTGATAATTTATAATAGGTCAATTGAGAGAAACTTATTTTCTGATTTTTCATATAAAATATCAGAAACAAAACTATTTATTTATTTGTTTGTTTGTTTGTTTGTTTGTTTTTGAGTTGGAGTCTCACTCTGTTGCCCAGACGTGACCTGCTGGGCTCTGGCGATCCTTCCGCCTCAGTCTTCCAAGTAGCTGGAACTATGGGCATGGGCTACCACACCCGGCTAATTTTTTGATTTATACTGTAGAGATGAGGTCTTACCAAGTTGCCCAGGCGGGCCTCGAACCCGCGGACTCAGGCAATCCACTCACCTCAACCTCCCAAGGAGCAGGATTACAGGCTGAGTCACCAAGCCCGGCTAACAAAACTATTTAATTACCTTTTTGTTTTATTTACTAAACTTATCTATTTATCTATCTTCCTATTAAATATCACTGCTATATAATATATCGTCCATGACGAAAATCTTGAGGCAATTATAATATAATGGAAAATGGAAATTGAAACACAGATTAAACTATGGATAGTAAATATTTCTATTCAAATAGTAAACACAATACTTGCATATTTGAGGTTTGCCATATCAACCTTTTATGAAATATTTTATTGTTGTTTTACATATAAATAGTAAGGAACAAAACTTATTTCCAGTATTTTCTTTTCTTCTCTTCTGCTGGTTGCTCCTTCCTTCTTTCAACCTGGTTCTGATGAAATCTAGAAATCAGTTTAAATATTTGCCATTTGTCCAAGTGCATACAAATTTGTTTTTTAGTCCCAGTTATTTGATGAGTCTAAGCAAATAAAAAGAACAAGACACAGAATCATATACGCAGAAAAAAATAGCATTGAATTGGGTGTCAGAGTCTCTAATGTTAATTTATACTCTGACTAGAGATTTTATTTTCATTAGATTTTTAATTTCTGGGTTTAATTTTTCCATCTTTAGAATCACAAGTCCATGGATACTCTAAGAAATAATCTGATTATAAAAGTAGGTAATGTATATGAAAAATATAAGCAAAATTAATGTTACTGAACTTCTATTTTTTGGTAGCCTTAGTTTACTTTATTCTATTTACATTAAAAGGGCTAGAGTTCCCTTTGTAGGTAACATAGTTGTTACATTAAATGTTGAAGTAATATTTTTAATTTTATTCATTCATTCATCAGATATTCATTGAGTGCTTATAACTTAGGCACTCTTCTTCGTGCTAAAGTTAATATGGTGAACAAAATTGACAAGTCACTTTTTCTTTGTGTACTTATAGAGTACAATTTCTTGGTGAGTGCACATATCAAAAAAAAGAAAAGAAAAGAAATATTCATAATATTCATAATATAAATTCTCATAATAGTGAGAATGAAGGAAATTAAGTGAAGTGATATAGGGAATGTTTGGGTAATGTCCTGATTTGAGTTGTCTGAAAAGCCTGAGTGAGATGCTGTTTGAACTTACATCTGATTAGGGAAAAAAGGAGGAGGAGGAGGAGAGAGGAGAGAAAAAGTCAGTAAAGCAAGACCTGGGGAGAAAGTGGTGCAATGAAAAGAAAGAGCAAGCATGAATTCATTGCTTCATAAAAGAGCTTGGTGTGTTTTTAAAATGTAGGAAGGGCAAAGGCTAGGAGACGTAATCAAAGGGGAAAGACAAGGGCTTGCTCTCTTCAGGCCTTTCCGGCCATGACAGAGATCTTGGATTTTATTCTTGGGGCAAAGTGGAGTCATTGGAGAGTTTTCAGGTTAGTGAGACAATATGGTTTCTCTTTAATAGGATCTCTCCTGCTGCTGTGTGGTGAATGGATTTTAGGGGTCAAATATAAAACGCATAAAAAAAAGACCAAAGATGAGGACAAATTGAAAAAGGTAGTAAACCCTCAAAATAGACAGAAATTAACATATTTGATCTGGGCAAAAGTATAATCATCAAAAGGGGGAACTGGAATGATTATGATTGAATTATCTGTTAACAAGCACTGTGTGAGTAGCTTACATCCATTTTCTTAATCTTCAATAAAACATTATGTGATAGGTAGAGTTCCATTTCTTTTAGATCAAAGAGGCTTATATAGAGGGTGCCAAAAAATGTATACACATTTTAAAAAGGAAAAATACTGTATTACAATTGTACTACTCAGTATATATCTATAACAAAAGATGAATTAATGCAAGTCACATTTGACTTTTGCAATTGCAAGAGGTGCTTAAATTGGTTACCATCAATGTCCAAACACTTCTGATACAGCAAACTACTGCAGGAGTTGTTGCTGTGCAAGACTTCCTAGATCTTTCTTTGTGCACATCACACACAGTACCCCACTTCTCAAACTTACCATGAATGCAGGCAATTGTTAGGCATGTTGGAGATCCCGTTGCATACTGACACCTCCATTGTCGCTGTACTTCCACAATATTCTCGAATTTCAAAGACCACTTCAACATGATCTTATGTTCCTGCAACAACCGTGCTTCCACCATTTTCTTTGATGGTCCTGTCTCTCATGTGGTGAAAGTAGCATTCATGTGATCAATACTTTCTTTTGAGTGAACATCCTACTACACATTGCTTCCATAATTCAATTCAACCGTGAAAAGTGATATATAGATTACATAGCTTAAAATGTGTATACAATTTTTTGGCACCCCAGATATCCACAGATATTAAGAAAATTATCCAAAATTGCAGTTAGTAAGAGGTGGCGCTCTGATTTGCATACAGGTTTGCCAGATCACAAAGCATGTTCTTTATTTTGTAGCAGGGTTTCATGCATACTCCCTTTGTAATGGTCACATTAGAAAGAAAGCAGACAGAGATTTACCTCCACAGCCAAGCCAAGTAGAGGGTGCAACTCTTACAGATATAAAACTTTGCCTCCTTGTGAATTGTTAGGTAAAATTTCTATGCTGCCCTATCACCAGTCTCCTCAGGTGGTTTTTAAATTTCTGCTACTTGGCTTCTCTACCTTACCTCATATTTCTAGATTCGGGAACTCTTACCAAAAATATCACTTGCCTTCTGAACTAAATCTTAGGTGATTACTGTAGAACTAATCTGGGAGTCTTTTTGGGTTCATAGTATCCATCTGTCTTCTTCATATCAATCTAACTATATCACTGTATTAATCTCCTAATATTACCATAACACACCCCACCCTTTATTTTGCTATGTGTGTGTGTTTTGCTCTTAGCAAATTGCTCTATTGTGTCTTATGATAATTTTTTTCTGTTGACCACAACCTTCTCTATGATACTTTAAAAAGAACACCTTTTAAGCCGGGTTCGGTGGCTCAGCCTGTAATCCCGCACCTTGGGAGGCTGAGGTGGTGGATTGCCTGAGTCCGTGGGTTCGAGACCCACCTGGGCAACTTGGCAAGACCTCATCTCTATAATAAATCAAAAATTAGCCAGGTGTGGTAGCGCGCGCCTGTAGTTCCAGCTACTGGAAGGCTGAGGCGGAAGGATTTCTGGAACCCAGTAGGTCGAGGCCACTGTACTCCAGTCTGGGTGACAGAGTGAGACTCCAACTCACAAAACAAAACAAAACAAAAAACAAAAAACCACCCTTTTCACCAATTATTATTTGACAATGTAGTAAATGCTATAGTCTTGTATAATATTCTCAAATTGTTTCTATCACTAAGCTATTTTACCTCTTAAGTTTATCTCATCTAACTAAAGAATAAATGCCTTGATAAAGGGACCAAGTCTGTTTCTTCTAAAACATCTAAAATTATGCTGACTGAATAGCAAGTGGTAAATAATCTTTCTTTGATGGAGACATCAGAGAAATAAAACTGAAGAGCAAAAAGTGCAAAAAATGTTCTTCTTGCTCACTTTGGAGTGATAAGTATTAAAATTTTACTTGTGTAAGTTGAGGTTTATTGTTTCAAAAATTTTTCTGTATGTTGCGGAAACATACATTATAACCATGGCTATCTTATATCTTTACTTAGTTATCTTCTGACTTTTTTTTCTATTTAATGTGATTACTTTTATAAAGCAAAATGTAAGTGAATTAAAGAAATACAGGATTAAAATGCAACTCCCATGAATGAAATTTTAGGTAGAAAATCATTACTCTGTCCAGAACACAGCAGATTGTACTATGCCACTGTGGTATCTTGGCATAGGGAAATGCACTTGATCTTTTAGCCTATTGTTTTGGACAGAAATTATATCCAATCCATCAATTCTAATGTCAAAATGATAAATTTCTGGCAGTTGTAGTTTTCTCTTCCAGGGGAAAAACATTTACTTTTTCCACTGTCAGTTTCTCTATAATTCTAAATATTTAGATGACATTTCCTAAAACAATACACATGTGCACTTAATGAGTATGACAACTTCTAAATAAACCCACTGGAAGCTTGAATATACTAGAAGAGGAAAATAGGTCTGTTTCTAATGTCAACATACTAATAAATTAATTCAAAACTGTTTTAGCATTGAGAAACAATATGCTTTCATTATCATTTTCAGTGCTGAAATTTCCTTAGGGACATTCAAAAGGGCAGATGAGTAAATCCTGCGAAGTCCAGCACCAGTAAACTATTTTGAGAGACATTCTCTCTCTAGAGTTATTAATTTCATGCATTTTTTCTTGATTAAAGGAGCTTATGGCAATACAATTTGCCTTTGTTTTCTCCTAGCGCTCTTTTTTTTAACATGCCATATCCCAAATTGCCTAGACAATCTATTTGTTTATTCAGCACATACAAAGGCATACTCATCCTACAAATTCCTGCAAATTTTTTGTCTCTTTCATCTCAAACAGACTAATTTCTATTTCTTCTTTTAGTACTTTCAAATGCTCATGCCCTCCCTCCTTACTCTCACCTGGGCAAACAGCTCAAAACAATTCACTCTTCAAATTTGGACCTGACAGTCATTGTTTTCCTGAAGCCCAAACTAGGCTTCAATCTTGTCATTACACGATCTCACAGTATCATCTAATTTCATGAATATAATGATGTGCTATTTTTTTTTTTTTTTTTTGCCTGGTGCTTAATTTCCATTTCTCTGTCTAGACTATAAGTTCTAGGCAGTCAAGAATGCTTGTTCTCTTATTCTCTCTTATATCCTCTGTCTCTAGCACAACTACAGCCATACAATAGCAACACAAAAGTTCTTAATTGCATAAACAAGAATGAAACCCTGCATTCTCTCTATATTTGGTCTCTGAATTAGATATGGGGAAAGAATTTAATTTGTTTTACGTTTAATAAACCACATGATACATTACATTGGACTATTTAAGAGTTGGAATCTAGCGCTCAATGGATATTCACCTACTTACAATTAAGTCTAATTATGTGTTTCGCATATAAAATTCTGACAGGAGAAGCAGTATCAGTCATTACCATATACATGATGAAATTAATCCTTAATGCACAAGTAAAACAAAAATAAAATGAAATATCTTGGTTGATAATGGCTGCCATCACTACTCAAAATACATTATATTAGCATCCCTACAATGTCCTCTTATTGTACTCATAAACACAGGCACACACACACAGACACACATGTACACGCAAGCAACACACACACACACACACACACACACACAGACACACACATGCTTTTTGTTTGTTTGTCTGTTTGTTTTTAACTTAAAGCAGTATGTTCTGACTTCCTGCATCATTCTGGAAAAAATGTACTGATCTCCTTAAAGTAGATCATAAACTTCTAGAATTCATAGACTTCTAAAATAATTAAGAATGTTTCTAAATTCTGCATCTTGACTCTTAATTTGTGTGCTCTGAATTTTTCAAATAATTTGGGCTCAAACCAATGATCTGTGATTTCAGATAGGTATGAGAGACGTTAGTAATGCACTGCCAAAAAAATGTAATTTTACAGTTCACAAGCAGCTGCAACAGCATTATCAACATGACTGTCTAAAACATGACAGATATGTGAGTTGGCTATGTTACAGTGTTCATACCAAAGAATGTTCTTACAATATGATTCCCATGTCTGTAAATTAAAGAGGAGGGGAGGCTTTAGGAGGTAAGCCACATATTATTTGGTCTTTAAGCTTTGACAACGCATTGACTGTTGGGCTACCTTTATTAAATTCCTGAGTGCAAAGTATGATTCATTTAAGGAATGAACCAAAAGTATCTCAAGCAAAATATATTGGTTCTTGTTTTTCAGTGACTTGTGGCACTCACATGTTCACATATTTAATACTCAGGATAATATTATAACATCAGTATGACTATGTTTTCTTGTTTCAACATTTATTCTATTAATTTAATGAGTATGTTGTCCACAGGCCAAGGTCAATGATTTTCAATACGTATATAAAGTAAGTTCAAAAATTAAAAGTTGTTACTTATTTATTTATTTATCTTAATCTTGAGAGTGTAGAAAAGAATTTGGGATGACTTTACAACTAAAGAAGTCATTTAGTCTCTGGGAGAAGTTTCAGTGTATAGAATTCAATTTTCAAGTACTATGTTTAAAACATTAGCCCTGGTTTCTTAGTGATAGCTTCTTAATTCTGAAGTTGAATTGTAATTTTGATCAAAAATGAGTTAACTAAGGCCTTAACTTCACTTGACAAATGTTTTTTAAACTGGGCCTTGGAGGAACCATCAAGCAAGTTTTTCTTAACTTTGAAGTGCGTGTGTGTGTGTGTGTGTGTGTGTGTGTGTGTGTGTGTGTGTGTATGTGTGTGTGTGTGTGTACACACAAAAATATATAATTTATAAACATATGTATCTGTGTGTGTATGTGTATGTGTAATGATGGTGGTGTCAAAAAACCATAGACTGTCAACATGGGTAGTTGAAATAGTGACACTTTAGCTTTCTGATGGTTTAAAGTACACGAACTTTGTTTCATGTGTATTATTAAAAATAATATACAAAATTACCTTAAGGGCATGTGTGTGTGGTGTATATGGAACACAAATGAATTTTATATTTATACTTGGGTTTCATCCCTATAGATATCTCATGTATATGTGTAAATGTTCTAAAATTGGAAAACAAAAAATCTAAAACATTTTTGGTCCCGAGCATTTTGGATAAAAGATACGTTTCAACCTGTATTCCAATTCCTGGCACTTGATTTCAAGAATTGCTAAAGTGTGCCTGTTTTTTCTATGGCTTAACTGTTACATATTACACATTGTTATCTTTCCAGTATATATTTACTTTTTCTTAAATTTGTAAGAATGTTGTTTATTTAGACTGCAAACAAAAAGTAATGACTATTGTAATTGATTTATTATATATATACACACATATATACACATATATAAAGAGATAGAGACAAAACCTTATGTTTTAAACATTAAGCAAATAGGGATGTTAAAATTATCTTAGGACAATTTTTAAATGCCCTCATTTCTCTCACCCAAATTCAACAACTATTAGCATTCTGCCACCCAAAAGATTTTGATCTCATTAATTTATTTTGTTGTTTTATGACTTTATTACTTTCATTTGTTTCCTTAACTATATTATTGTCCTTACTTTTGCCCACTTTTTCCATTTTTAAGGCAAAAGATTAGACACTGTCCAATCATTTATATATAGAAATATATGCATACAATGCTGTAAATTTCCACGAATTGCTCTAGTGTGTTTCACAAATTTAATATGTTGTACTTTCATTGTCATCCAATTCATGTTTTCCACTAATAGCTCATTTAAATTTCTCTTTGACTTGTAGTTTATTTTAATGTGTGATAGTTAATTTCCAAAAATTTGGAAGTTTTTCAGATTCTATTATAATTCTGAAGTTAACTCCATCACGGTTAGATAAAAATGCATGGCATTATTTTAATAGGTTTAAATTTGTTTCCACTTCTTAGGCCCAGAATAGCATTTATCTTAATAAAATTTCATATTCACTGAAAAATAATATGTGCATCTGTGTCTGTGTGTGGGCAATGACCTTCAAGGTAGATCTAATAATGACTTAGTCAATGTGGCAGCCTTGACCGCGTAAGCTCAGACAATCCTCTTGCCTGAGCCTCCCTAGTACAAGGGACAACAGGTGTGCACTGGCTCATATACTGTAGATATGAGGTTGCTATGTTGCTCAGGCTGGTCCCAAACTCCTGGACTCAAGCAATCAATCCTCCTCACCCTCCCAAAGTACCAAAGTACTGGGATTACAGGCGTGAGCCACCATGCCCAGTTCAGAGTCTACTTTCAAATAATATTTTAAATATTTATTTTTTTTACATAATTGATTCTATTGTATCATATATTTTACATATATAATCTATCTATCTATATAATCAATGCACAGTGTTTTGCCAATATCTTTACTGTAGGTCATTACTGACAAGTACATTTTTAAGTTCTTTTTTCTTTTTAAATTAGGGCTCATGTATTGCAAGTAACAGAAACCAAATATAGCCAACTTAAGCAAATAACAGGAAATTTTCCCTGAGGATACAGCAGCAGCTCATGGGACTGAGTGTAATGTGGCATGCTTCAGAAAAGCATTGTACCCAGGACCTGGAGAATTGTCAAGATTATATTTTTTGTCTCTGCTTTTCACAGTGTATCTGCTTTAGTTTTTATTATTATTATTTCTGTCTTTATCTTTTTACTTGTAGATTCAGAAGGTGCATGTGCATGTTTGTTAACTGGAGATATTGCATACTGGTAAGGATTGGGCTTCAGAGGCCACCTCTCCCTGACAGGGAACATTATACACAATAGGCAACTTCTGAACCCTAAGGCTCGTTTCTCACTTCCTCTCTTTTAGTGTTCCCAGTGTCTATTAATTCCTTTACAAAATAAAAGAACATGAGGTATTTGGTTTCTGTTTCTGAGTTAATTCACTTAGGAGGAGGTTCTCCAGTTTCATTCATGCTGCTGTAAAAGACATGACATTCTTTTTTATGGCTTTGTAGTGCTCCATGGTGTATATATACCACATTTTTAATCCAATGAATTCTTGACAGGTACCTAGGTTTGTTCCACGATTTTACTACTGTGCATAGTGCTGCTTATGAGTACAGTACAATCTTTTTTAATATAATGATTTCCTTTCCTTTGGGTAGGTACCAAGGAGTGGGACTGCTGGATCAAATGTAGTTCTATTTTTAGTTGTTTGAGAAATCTCCATACTGTTTTCCATAGAGGTTGAACTAGCTTATTATCCCACTAATAGTATATGAGTGCTCCCCTTTTTCTGTATTTGTGCCAACACCTGTGGTTTTTGTGACTTTTTAATAATACTCATTCTGACTGGTGTAAGATGATATCTCATTGTGGTTCTAATTTGTGTTCTCTGATAATTAGTGATGTTGAGCATTTTTTTCCATTTTTAATTTAGATCCAGTGGGTACATGGGCATGTTTGTTATATTAACATATTGCGTGGTGGTAGTAATTGAATCTTAGGTGGTCTATTCCCCGGTTAATGAACATTGTATCCAATATGTAATTTCTGAACCCTAAAACCCCTTATGCCCCCCTCATTTGTATCCCCAGTGTCTATTATTTCCATCTTTGTGGACATTTAGCTCTCATCTATGAGTGAAAACATGTGGTATGAGCAATTTTTCATATTTGTTGGCCACTTGTGGGTTTTTTTTAAAAGAGACGCCTATTCATGTCCTTTGCCCACTTTTTGATGGGGTTGTTTGTTTTTGTTTTCCTGGTGAAGCGTTTGAGTTCCTGTAGATTCTGGATATTCATCCTTTGTCTGAGGCATTTGCAAATATTTTCTCCCACTCAGTAAGCTTTTTGTTCACTCTATCGATTAGTTCTTTTGCTGTGTAGAAACTTTTTAGTTTAGTTTAGTCTAATTTGACTACTTTTTGTTTTTGTTTCATTTGTTTTTGGGGCCTTCCTTACAAATTATTTGCCTATGTTGATAGCTGGAAGAGTTTTCCTATTGGATATTTATAGTTTCAGGTCTTACATTCAAGACTTTAATTTTTTTTTCTTTTTTGAGTTGGAGTCTCACTCTGTCGCCCAGACTGGAGTGCAGTGGCCGCTCCCGGCCACAGCAACCTCGACCTGCTGGGCTCCAGCAATCCTTCTGCCTCAGCCTTCCAAGTAGCCGGATTTACAGGCATGCACTACCACTCCCAGATGATTATTTTTTTTTTTTAATTTATTGTAGAGATGAGGTCTTGCTGCTCAGGCGGGTCTCGAACCCACAGGCTCAGGCAATCCACTCACCTCAGCCTCCCAAAGGCGCGGGATTACAGGCTGAGCCACCGAGCCCAGCTAAGACTTTAATTTTTAAAAAATATCTTTTGTATATAATGAGAGGTAGGAGTCCAGTTTTATTCTGCTGTATATCATTAGCCAATTTTCCCAGCACAATTTATTGAATAGTGTGTTCTTTTCTATCGTTTATTTTCTTCAGCTTTGTTGAAGATCATTTGGTTATAAGTGTGTGGCATTATTTCTGGGTCCTCTATTCTGTTTCATTGATCTGTGTATTCTTTAACACATTGTGCTGTTTTAATTACTATATCTTTGTAGTATAATTTGAAGTCCATCAATGTGATGCCTCCTCATTTTTTACTTAGTATCGCTATGGTTATTCATGCTCTTTTTTGGTTCCATATAAACTTCAGGGATTTTTTTCTTGTTCTGTGAAAAATGATGCTGCTATTTTGACAGGGATTGCTTTGAACCTATAGATTGCTTTGGGCAGTATTTTCTTTTTCTTTTCTTTTTCTTTTTTTCTTTTTTAGAGTTGGAGTCTCACTCTGTCGCCCAGACTGGAGTGCAGTGGCACGCTTCTGGCCACCCCAGCCTTGACCTGCAGGGCTCCGGCGATCCTTCCTCCTCAGCCTTCCAAGATGCCAGAACTATAGGCGCCTACCAAGCTCAGCTAATTTTTGATTTATTGTAGAGACAAAGTCTCGCCAGGTTGCCCAGGTGGGTCTCCAACCTCCAGGCTCAGGCAATCCACTCTCCTCGGCCTCCCAGAGTGCTGGGATTACAGGCTGAGCCACTGAGCCTGGCCTGGTCAGTATTTTCATTCTAACAATGTTCATTCTTCCAATCCATGAGCCAAAGTATTTTCATTTAATTTGGTTGCGTTGTCTAAATTTTTTAATATTTAGCTTTATTTTTACAATTTTTGAACTTTCCATTTTATATATACATCCAAGTGCCTGACTGGTGTTATACAGCTTCTGCCTGAAAAATTATTTAGTATTTTTGTTGCACACATTCATTGTTATTTGACTAAATAGAAAGGCTATTTTACTTAACTTGTAAAGATAATATTCTTGGGTATAGAATTATATATTGATATGCATGTATTTTCTTATTTATATTAAATGTTGCAGTGGAATTTTTTAACTTATCATTTTCTGATAAGTCTTTTGTAATTCTTATCTTTGTTTCTCTGTACTTCTTTATTTCTTTTTACTGTTTTATTTTTCTCTGTCTCGACTCTTGCCATTTTCAAGACTTTATTTTTGACTTTCAGCATTTTGACAATGATGTGTTCTGATTTGTGTGTGTGTGTGTGTTTGCATTCTGCTTGTGATTTTCTGAGATTTTTTGGTATATGACAAGTTATATTTCATTTATTTTGGAAAATATTAGCTAATCTTTAAAAATATTTTAAATATTTTCATTTCCATATTTTGACTTTTTTTTCCTTCTGGCATTTTACCTACCTATACGTTAGGCCATATGATAATGTCCCTTATCTCTTGTATTCTTTTTCTTTCACCAGGTTTTCTCTTTATGATTTGTTCGAGTGATATCCAGTAGCTTTTTAAACCCACCTTCAAATGTAATGATTCTTTTCTTGGCTGCTTTAATTCTACTGAGGAGCTAATTGATGAAATTTTAATCTCTGATTTTTTTAATTTCCAGAATTTCCCTAACAGTGGTTTCTTACCTTTCCCCAGTGATGTAAAATTTCGGTTTTGAGAAACAGACAGTGTGCTGCTTTTGTCTTGTCTGCAGTCTATGATTAGCTTCTTCACCTTCTTTGGGCAAAAGGGTTTGCTGCCTCTCCTCCAGAGGATTAGGACATGTACTTGTTATAAAGGAAAGGACTCTGGACGTGGAAAAAGTTTTATGCTTGTCTACTAGTAGCTGTCAGTCACCTCTTAATCATCTGAGGCACTCAGGTTGGCTCTCTTCATTCTTTTACCCAGCTCTCATTTTTTTTTCCTGTGAGCAACCTGTAGAAATGAAATTTAAAATGATACAGGACTGAGTAGGGGCAATTGCTAACTGTCCCCAGCAACTTCAGATTTATTAGCTCCCACTTGGTTTGAAGTCAAGTTAAATTTTACCTGTGTATATTGTGGTCAGAATAGCTGTAGATCCTCTTGTGCTCATTCATAGGTGAGAAAATATGTATGTCCTTTCACAACTTAGAACTTTGTAAATTTCAGATTTCTTCATTATTTTCAGTTTCAGCTTCCCAATACAGGCCAATGTTATAATATGAAAGCTGTTTTATTTTTTTCTCTTATTGTTGAGTTAGAGGCAACTATTTTTAAAGTGTTCTCTATTTTAAGTAGAGGTGGAAACCCACCCACAATTTGCAATATGTTCTTTGTATATTTCCATTCAGTTTGAAATATTTTAAAATTTCTCTTATGATTCTTCTTTTTTTGACCCTGGGGTTATCTAGGGACGAGTTGGTATATTTCCTGATTTTTGTAGATTTTCTTTGTACTTTAGTTGTATCTATTTTTTAATTATGTAACTATGGTTAAAGAGTGTATTATTTCTAAATTTCAGTATTAATACTTGTTCTGTGGTTCAATCAATTATTTTTTAATATCGCAAGAGCATTAGAACAAATATATGTTATATAGCTGTTAGTCATGGCCTATTTATAGATGTTAAATCAAGTTGGTAGGTAGTGTTCAAATTTATAAATTTACTGATTTAATTTCTCTTGTTTCTATAATTTGACAATGACACTTTTAAAATCTACAACTATATTTTTAGATTTTTCTACTTCTTTCCTTAGTCATGTCAGTTATTGTTTTGCATATCTGTAAACTGTTTAGATTCATAAATATTTAAGTATGCAAACCATTTTATCTCATCTTGATTAATAGCACCATTAAAATTTATATCCTACCTTTGAAATATTTGATGAATCTCTTCATCTTGAAATCTTATTTTTTTAAATTTAAAACACAGTCACACCAGCTCTATAAAGGTTTTGAAAATATTTTACTTCAAAACAGTCTACTTCTGCATAAATATTATTCCACGTAGAAAGTATAGTTAATATAGCTAGTCTTATTCATTTTATTTTAGCAATTCAGAAATATGTATTGTTTAATTGGATTGTTTTACCCATTTACACTTAAAACATATGAATACATATCAATAAATTATATATATATAAATGGATAGATGATATAACTATAGATATACTTATTTCCTGAAACTTGTGATTCCATCAGATGTCATTAATTCGGCTTTAAAATATCATTTGAGCATTCCTTTTAATATGCATCAGAGACAATAAATCTTATCAGTCTTTTTTTTATTGACAAAAATCAAACCTATTCACATAATGTTTAATATATGATAGTCTTTAATTTGTTCCAACTACCTTAATTTATTATTTATTTCACTCTGAGAATTTTTTTATCTTATTATTGCTGATTTAGGCAAATTCTATTTGTTGCTTTTTGTTTACTATAAATTTTGTAATTCTATACTGGGTTTTAATTTTGTCAATAATTGCTTTTTCTTTCAAGATGCTCATATGTATACATTATATGAAACAATTTATTTATTTTTTCTCTCACAAAGACATTCTGCATACACATTTGTATCATATAATCTCCATTCTCAATTAGATGAATCCTTTAGAATAATGATGACCTTACCATTCTTCCAAATTCCTCTCACTTTACAAATGTTAGTTTCCCTTTTGCTAAATTTTCCAACACTCTTTGAGCTGGAACACATATTCTAGTGATAGATACCATCAAAAATCTCTGAAATAAATCCCTTTCACTATAATTGATCATTATATACACACTATAGTCCTTATTTCTTATGAATAATTATATACTTATCATCACTTATTTTGTCATGGAATTTCTAATTCTATGATTAAAGTTAATAGTATCTATCATTAATTATGTTTCTATCTGAAAACGTGTTTTATGTCCATATATTGTTTAACTAAAGTCTTTTCAAAAAAATCTGTAAGTGCTGAACTTGCTAATTACTTTATGACTAAGAATGATTCTATTACTTTGATTTTTAAAAGAAAATTTGCATATATTTACAAATGCATGCACTTCTTATGTTATTTTGTAGCATCAATAATTACTATGAAAAAGTCTGTGGTTAAAATTATTTTATTCTAAATGTCCTACTGGGTACAATGTTCAGTATTTGTTTGACGGGCACACTGGACACCTAATCCCCACCATGACAAACTATACCCAAGGAACAAACAAGCACATATACCCTCGAATCTAAAATAAAAATAATAATCTAAAAATCATATTACCTTCCTCCTATGTACTTATTCTATATTTATATTAAATGGTTTAAATATAATCTAAAACGTAATTAAATCATTTCACTAAGATAGACGTGTACGTTTCTATCACACCATCAAAGAAAACAATGTATGTAGGGTTGATATTCGGTCTTCGTGATCACTGGAGACTCAGATTCCTTCTTTATTTTTATTGTCCCAGTATTGTTGCATGACTGAATTTTAGGTCTGCCTCATGGGTTAGAATGGCTGATGAAACTTCAGCTTTCATGTTAGAATTCTATAAACAAGAAATACAGTATTGAAGGGCAAGGGTATTGATGTTTATATTTCTCTTATGTCAGACAGAACAAAGCAAAGCAAAACAGGAACAAGCACAAAGGGCCAAGCATGCAGAGCAGTTTTAACAACACCTAAACATAGATGCTTACTAGCTTTAGTGTGTGGTCCAAGATGTCTGCTGGAATTCTAGCACTTAAGTTCACAAGTTAGCAGGAATAAGAAAAAGTGTGAGAAGAGCCAATGGAGTACTCACCAGCCAAGTCAGTTATCTCTATATAGTGTTCCCAGAAGGCTACCCAACATCTTTAACTTATATTTAATTGATCACCTCTTGCTACCCACAAGAATTTTAGCTGTACCTCTTGCTACACTGAATAAAGCTAAGGCATTTTACTAAGGAGGAAGAGGACACACTAGAAAATGCTGCATTTCTATCATAAGTGCATATTCTTCGATTTTATGATACCCTTTTAATCTTTGTAGTATAACACCTTCATCAGTATACACAGCAGTTATTCAAAAATTGTGAGCAGATACTCGCCATATTTGTTTTTGTTAACATAGCTCAAGATTTAGTCTGTCGTAGTTTTTAAACTTGTACTTTGAACTCTGACAGCTCTCCTCCTTTTTTAGCTCAGCAGTCACTACCTTGAGGCAATCAGAACCATTTGTCATCTTTGCCAGAAAGTTCACCACTTTTGCATGGCAATGCACCAGTATTATTTCACATGATATCTGCAGTTTCACGCCCACAGCTCATAACTGATTCAATATAGATAGAGAAGCAATTGAATTTTGCTGAAAATGTTCCAAATTGAAGACTCCCTGGCAACTTGTTTTGTAAGCCATAATCGGAGAGCTTCTGTCTTGGCAAAGTGGCTTCTCCTTCTATCTCTGTTAGTAGATGGGAAAGCTCCAGTCTCAATTTATTTCTCACTGATAAGGTTTTGTTGAAAGCACACTAACATGCTGAATTTTTCATAAATATCCTGTAATGTAACAGCCTCAAAGTTCATAGCTTTGCCTTCCAAAATATTGAAGGTAGCACTATGACCTAATATTTATTACAAAATGATGACCACCAGATTTACAGCCTGCAAAATTATATTTCTTATCATACATATTCTTACTTCTAGTTAGTCAATTCTATAATTTGTGTTTTCTTACTGGCAGTACACTACAATTGGTACTCAATTTTGAATAAGAGTCAGCCACATGGAATTTAAACTCCCACAAAAGTGTTTGAAATAAAATAGAGACCCAATTCTTTGTTATGCAAAAAAGTCTAGGCTAGGTAGACATTGTAGAATGAATGTTTACTTTTGATTCTACCATCATTATACATGGCTTCCGTCTTCAATGTTACTTCTTTCTCCAGTGAGCTCCAGCGCAAAGCCTGTACATCTGGAATGAAGAAGAAAGGGCAGGAAGAATAGAAGGAGACATACTACCCAGCATCTTAAAGTGCTTTACCAAACACATAGCCAACAACACCCACTGCATTTCATTGGCTCCCATAGTGACAAGATAGTCTGCACAAGCCATCTTTTTACTAAATGAGTTCATTAGTAACTATTAACTAAAGTAAACTTTGGACTTTTTTTATAAGAAAAAAAAATAATGCACCACTAGAGAAAAAGTTATCTGTGCCTTTCCTGCTTTCATTTTGTAAATGAGATTGAGATTTTTACCACTTGAAAATAATTTACTTTATAAGTCTATGTAATTGTATTATTGTATTCAAATTAATTGATATGATAAGCCGTTGTGTCTCTGTTACAAATATTATATATTTTATCTTTATTTTCGGCAAATTTTATCTCCCTATTAAAAAAATCTCTTTTTTTTTTTTTTTTGAGTTGGAGTATCACTCCATCACCCAGGCTAGAGGGCAGTGGCACGCTCGTGGTCACCCCAGTGTGTCTACCAGCTGGGCTCCGGAAATTCTTCCACCTCAGCCTTCCAAGTAGCTGGAACTATAGTCATGTGCTACCACGCCAGGTTAAAAAAAAAAATCATTCTTTAGTAATTGCAAAATATTTATATTGCATCTCTTACTATCTTTGTTACCTGTTTATTTGAATTTTTTAAAATAAAAATGTTGGATGCTATTTCAGAAGCATACTCGTTATAGCTATAATTTTACTTTTATTCGTGATTTTTTTCTCATAATATAGGTTACTTTCATTTCTTGTTTTATTTTTATTATAGTCTATTTCAAGATTTTCCAGTTAGCTTTTTAGAATTTTTTAACATCTGTTTTGTTAAAATTTCCTAAAATATCTCAAAATCTTTTTTCAACTTATTTTTGTCTTTTTCCTTTCTCTTTTTTTAAATATACTGTTTTCTTTTATCTCTTTGTTACTGTATATATTTTTTGAATTACTTCTCTGTTTCTTTGGTTCAGTTATATTTTGTTACATTTCTCTATCTTCTTTTTGTTGATATATTTTGCCAACTTTAAAATACATAATTCACTAGCTGGTTGCTTTATAATTATTAGTCAGCTTAAAATGTAGCTAAAGAATAATATAGGGAATGAGAGAGAAACTACAGCATTGAAGATACTACAACACTGTAACAGTATTTAAACAAACAAAAAAGCTCTTATTCACTATGTTGATCATTTTCTTTAATACAATAGAAAGCATTTATTGGGTTTTTATTATTCTAATACTTATTGTTACTCACAATTTAGTTTTATGTTGCAGGATCTCTCTCTTGTTACAAAGTGATAATTCTTTCCCCCACATTTACTTCTAGCCAATTCCTTGTCTGAAAGTTCATTAAATTTCATATCATCATGAATTTTTTTATATCAGAGTTGCTACAAAAGCAGGCTCTACTACACTCCTTTATTATTATTATTATTATTATTATTATTATTATACATCTTACTGACACATATTTTAAGGAAATTTATTGACATATAATTCTCATACCATACAGTGCACTCATTTATAGTGTGCAATTACTTTTTAAATATTTTACAAAGTTGTGCACATATTAACATGCTTTATTTTGAACATTTTTGTTACTCCTAAAAGAAGTCAATATACTTTAGCCATTATGGCACAATCCCTTAATATCACATCTTTTTCAGACCCAGACAATCACAAATTAGTGTCTATAAAATTGCCCATTCTAGATTTCAAAAAGACAGTATTCTACAATACGTAGTCTTCTGTGCCTGACTTCTCGCACTTAGCACATTGTTTCAAGAATAATACATATTTTGGCATGCATCATTACTTCTTTCCTTATTATTGCTGAACAAAATTTTATTGTTTAGATATACCACATTTCTTATCCATTTATCAACTGATGAACAAGTTGGTTGTTTCTACTTTTTAGCTATTATGAATAATGCTGATATGAATATTCATATAAAATTTTGTGTGGTTATATGTTTTCAGTTTTCTTGGATCTATATCAAGAAATGGAAATTGATGAGTTATATGGTATTTTAAACATTCATTATTACCTCTTTTATTATAGTCATCCTCGTGTCTGTGAAATTATATTTATTGTGTTTTAATTTGCATTCCCTTGATAGTTCATAATGTTCAGACTAATTTCATGTGTTTTTTGGCCGTTTGTGTGCCTTCTTTGGAGAAGTGTCAATTGATATCTTTTTCCTGTTTTAAAGTTGTGTTATTTGTTGTTTTATCATTGGAACAAGTTCCTTTCCATATATAATATTTGCCAGTATTTTCTCCAATTAGAGGATTGTCTTTCCACTTTTCTGAAATTAGTGTCCTGGTACCTGGTCCTCTCCCCTCAATACAGTCTCTAGTTCAAGTAAATCAGAATCTGTGAAATCTGCCTGTGAAATAAACTGCCCTGGTGATTTTAAAGCGATTTTAAAGTGAAGCCAGTTCTGTAATCCACTGGCCTAAATTTTCATACCCTACTTACTACACTCATTTTTACATATTTATTCTACTCCATTCTTTCTTCTATTCCTAGAATTCCACTTACATTTGTGTTAGATCATTTGATCTTCTATAGCTTTGTTCTGTTTTTATTTGTTTCAGTCCTGATTTGTCTTTGTATTTCAGTCTGGATGGTTTATGTTCATATTTTTCAAGTTAACTGATTCTTTCCTCAGATGTGTCGAGTCTGATATTGAGTTTGTCAAATAATTTTTTTGTCTTTGTTTTTTTTAATTTTTAGCATTTGTAATTTATTTTTCTTATTCTGTACCTTTTCCATTAGACCTCCTAATATATTAATCAGAATTACTTTAAATCCTGTATTTGATAGTTTCAACATCTGTATCATATTTAAGACTTTTGTAAAATGTTAATCTTCAGTTAAAGTATTGTCTCTTCAAATTGTTTTCTTACATTCTGTAAGCCTCATACATTTCTTTGCTGAAAGTCTGTGGTACATATACACAATAGAATATTATGCAGCCAAAAAGAAGAACAGACATATGGAGTTTGCAGCAATTTGGATGAATTTAGAGACTACCATACTCAGAGATCTATCACAGAAACAAAGAACAGAGTGCCGCGTGTTCTCACTTATAAGTGAACCTTGAACAATTATCATGATACTATAAGAAAGGGATTGGCAGTAGTGGGAAACTGCCAGCGGAGGGGAGGTGGTATTGGCAGTGGAGGGAAACTGGCAGGGGAGGGAGGGACACACCTCATCAACAAGGGTACTTGCATAATCAACATTTGTACCCCACATCTTTAAAATAAAAAAATTAAATTAAATTAAAAAAAAATCCAAAAATGTTGTATTAGACAATACATAGTAAGGTAAATATTTGTATGCTTGGCGATTAGTAGACATGTCCTGCATAGTGGGAATTCTGTCACTCTATTTCTTGAGTTGGGTTGGATAGGTAGTTTGTTGTTGCTATGATTAAAAATTGTGGGCACCTTGATTGGAACTTCCAAGCTGCTCATTGAAGCAGAAGCTCCACGTTGCTCTGTAAATTTGTCCTTCCCTTGGTTTTGTTATCCTTTTTGGCTTTGGGCTTTCCCTTTGTGATGCTCCCCAGAAAGACTGTCTCTTGCAGCTTTCCATGCTGTATTTCAATGTTAGCTTTACTTGGCACTTGTGAGTTTGATAGTAGTTAGTGGTGGATGACATCATTCTCTTGTACTCAGATATAGTATTATCTTAAGCAGTTATTATGCACCTGGGTCGTAACGAAGCAGTCTTGTTAATTTTTTGTGCCTTTCTTCCAGATATAATGCTAAGCCTAGTAGGTATTGCTACACCTCACCTAGGGATAGAGATTTTTTTTGTTTTATCTCTTTTTTTCCTCCAACCACATTGGCTTTTGTTTTTCTTTTTCTTTTTAAGTTGGAGTCTCACTCTGTCGCCCAGGCTGGAGTGCAGTGGCACGCTCATGGCCACCCCAGCGTTGACCTGATAACTCTGGTGATCCTTTCACCTCAGCCTTCCAAGTAGCTGAAACTACAGGCGCTTGCTACCACACCCAGCTTATTTATTTGTTTATTTATTTACTGCAGAAGCGAGGTCTCATCATGTTGCCCGGGTTGGTCTCGAACCCTCCGGCTCAGGCAATCCTCTCAACTTGGCTTCCCAAAGAGCTCAGGTTACACATTGGGTTTTAATTAGTGTCCTAATAGATTATGATCTTTGGTCCATAGAAATAGGGTTGCTAGATTTAGCAAAAGTAAATAAATACATAATAGAAGAGAGTCCATTTTATGTGAATTTAAATCAACAAAGAATATTTTAGTGTAAGTATGATACAGTATTTGAGGATATTTTTGTACTAAAAGTTATTTGTTACTTATCTAAAATTCAAGTTTACCTGGGTGTCATGTATCTCATCTGAGAACCCACATAGGAAGAATATGGGAAATAAATCTGGTAGTACTTTGATAGTGACTGGTCTAACTCTAGCGACAGTTGTGGGTTTCTATCAATGCCCTGAGGTTAGAGGTTTTTATTTTCCTTATAGGAAAAAGGCCTCCCCGCAAAAAAAAAATGGAATTTTAGTACAGGCTTTCCCCATTAGCTAATTGTTCTATGAACCCATCCACATCAGTGTGCCAGACAGTCTTATTGTAGAGACTGCATTCAGAGTTAGTGAATATTTTTGTGGAGATTTTTCCAATGTGTATGCCTATTTCATGATGGGTGATTTACACATGCAACTTGCGCACACCACCTGAGTGTTCAGCAGCAAAAATGGTGTAACTCTCATGCCCCACCTACCCTATTAACCCAATCTCACCCCAGGTGACTTTCTTTTCGTTTTCTCAGATGAAAAAAAGTCCTCAAAAGGAAATGTTTTGCTGATGTGAAAGCAGGGAAACAAAAATCAATAGAAGCACTAAAAGGCATCAAAATTGATGAGTTCAAAAACTGTTTTGAGCAGCGGAAAAAAGCAGGTAATTAATTGTATTTTTCTGGCTAGCACCATGGAGGAACATTATCAGAATTCTCTACATCTTCCTTTGTCAACTGGTGGGTTTCCTGGAAGGAAAAGCATACAAGAACTTCAAAATTCCTCTGTGCTCCAGTTTCGAAGGGCCTCACACTTTCAATCTATCTGACACCAGGCCTTTGGCAATTAGTTAAAATTTTTGAGGTGCATCTTTTTCCTGTCTTGATGGCATTCTGAGCCTTTTTTTTCTTTTTCCCTCCTGTAAACGAATGCTGGAGTCCTATTTCTCATCCAGGTTCTATCTCCAGATTTTAGGAGAGCTTGCCCTATAAACCAATGGGTTCAAGAGAATTCATTAATTTGTAGTTTGTCAGTCTGTTCTCTTTTTTGAAAATATGGGAGAAATATTTATTGTTTTCTACATTTCTGAGTGAAATTTCACCCAGTCTTTAATTTTCTCCTGATCTCTGTTTCTTTTGCAATATACATTTTTTATTTAATCCTTCTTTATGTAGTGTTCCTCTTCATTCTATCATTCTTTTTTTAATGTCACATTCTACCTCTTCCACATAATGCCAGTACAACCACTAAGTCTTTTCATATTTATTACAAATTACTATCTTAAACATACTTTACCCTTGTGTAGTTTAATTTATTTCTGAGTCACCCTCTGTACTCTTCTTGAGAAATTTTTATTCATTCTTTAAATTACATACTTATTGATTAACTAAATGTACTAAGTAGAATTCCAGTAACTTAGGATAAATCAATGAAAAGAGGAAGATAAAAATTTATACTCATGCTAAATAAATTTTATACGTTATTGGAAATAATATGGATTATAGAAAAAAAAAACAAGGGCAGAGTGGAGATTGCAATTTTAGTACAGTGCTCGGAGTAGACCTTGTTGAGAAGGTGACATGTGGTCGGTGACTAAAAAAGTACTGGTGTAAGACAGGTGATTATTGAGAGTTCTATTTTAGGAAGAAGGAAAGGCATGAATAAATGTGAGGGTGTGGGTATGCCTAATATAGTCAAGAAACAGCCAGGAAGCCAATGACTGGAGATACTAACATAACTTTACCCATACTCTTTACAAGGTCACTGTGTTTTATTACTGCTGATGATACATTTGTTCTCTCCTAGGTTGTCTAAAAAATTTATTATTTTACTATAGAGATGCAGGGTACAAGTGAGGATCATTTGCATAAGTAGACTGCATGCAGATGAAGTTTGGGCTTCTAAATAACCCTCACTCACCCTGGCAATGGACCAGGTACCCTTTGTGTTTTCACGTGACTTCCTACCCTCCTTCCTCCCTTCCTCTTCTCATATGAAATCAACTCTCTCGACTCTTTTTACAATACTTCTCATATAACCTACTGTGAATAGAACCATATTGTTTTTCTACTCATTTTAAAATTATTATCTTCAAAAGGTGAGGAAAACTGCAGTAAAGCTCATTCCTCAAGTAGTTTAAATATTTTTTACAGAGGTCAACTTTTACTAAAACAATTGTAACTAAATAACAAATTTTTAAACATCAGATCTCGCTGCCATTGTCATTTTAGGGTTTATTATCCTAACCTGCTTCACCCATGTATCTCTCTTAATTAAATCTTACCTAATTATAGAGAATTAAGCTTGCCTGGTTGACCTTGGTTGCACTATCTCAAGTCAAAATGTATTCTCACTGCCTGAAAAATGTATCCTATTAGGTGTTTATAATAATGACCAAGTATTCACACTATGCATTGATATATGATTATTCAGTAGATGTGACACATCCTCAGAGGTGAGATAAAATTCCTAATAAGGTGCAACAATGTGAATGAAATTTGAGGAATTACAAGAAAGCCTATTGTCTGTTATTTAGATATATGATTTCCATCTGATTACCTACCTTTAGTTTAGGGCTTGGATACTTGTTGCAATGAAAATGAATCTTGCAACATGTGAATTTTTTTGAAAATGTAAATTTTCCTCAGAAAATTAAAATGAAAAATATTTTAATCTGTTATAAATCACTTAGAACTTAACATGAATTAAAGATCATTCCATATGTTTTGCTAGAAAATATGAGTAAAATATTTTTGCTATGATTTCAATGTGTCCCCTCAGAAATTGATATTGAAACTTAATCTCCATTGTGGTAATATTAAAAGGTGGGACCTTTTGGTAAGAGGTGGGCTCGATCAGTGCATTATGCAAGGGCTGAAGGGAATTGGCTTATACTCTTTTGCCTTTCTGCCTTCCAACATGTTAGGACAGCAGTAAGACACCATCTTGGAAATAGAGAGTAACCCTCATGAGAAATCAAATTCATAGACACCTCGATTTTAACTTCCAAGATGTCAGAACCATGAGAAATACATTTATGCTCTTTAAAAATCACCATTCCAGGTAGTTTGTTTTAGCAGCACAAATGAATGAAGACAATCATGAAAGCAAACTGGAATAAATAGAGGATGCAATTTTTCGGAAAAAATTACCAAAAGAAATGTTAGCGTTTTTGCTGAGCTGCAAACCAGCCAGAATTGGCATTAAAATTATTTTGTGATAAAAGAATTGTAATAAGAGCTAAGCTTTACATTAAGATAGACCTAGGTCCAAATTATACTGCAATTCATTTTAGTAGCATTTTGACCTATCATAAATTCAAAGCTTATTTAAAAGAGTTCTCTAGCGACCAAATGAAGACAAATGTCACTAATATCTAGATTAACTTGAAGTGAGATAACAGAAATAAAACACTTAGCTTATAACTTGATACTAGATAATTTCTCAAGAAATATTAATGAAACTTTTCATAAACAATAGTATTTTTAACATTTTTATTATAATTATGACTAGATAAATCATTTGTTTAAAATGTTATTGTTAATATTGCCTATCCCAGGCTTTGTAATGTTTGGGTTCAATATGAGCTTACAGTTACATTATTACTAAATTGTGTATCTTATCAAGATTAAAAATATGTGTTCCAATGATGCATCTCAGTAAAATATGTAGAAAATATTATATGATTAACAAATTTTATTGCAAGTATAAATATATAGTAAAAGTGAAAATAATGTTATTGTTTTAAATAATATTGTGCAATGTATTGTTATTAAGCAATTTTCCTGTTTGTTTAGAAGCTAATAACTTATTTGGTATGAGGGAAAGAAAGATTATCCACATAAAAGTAGTAAACACATTTTGGAAATTTTTGTAATCTTAGTGTCATATTTTAGCAAATCTGTATATGTTCTGTTCAAAAACAAATAATTTTAAATAAAATAATTTGTTTCCATAATATTTTGTGACAATATTTAAATTTTAACTTATTATTAAATTTAAACTCAAGAGAGTTATAAACATTTATGATTATCATCATATATTAGTAATGTAGCTCACTTAAAGGTAATATAAATAGCATTTGAAATTGCAAACAAATATTATGGATAGACTGAGGAATGTTGAGGAAAATGAAAAGAATATAGGTATGAACACAGCAAAAACATTTATAAAAGAAGTATAGAGAACAGTGAGTATTTATAAAATTGACATTAGGAAGTTATGCAGAATAATGTTGGATTTGTTATTTGTTAGCAAATTGTGAAGGCTGTTGAAAAAGAATTAGCAGTATAAACTAAATATACAAATAAGAGAGAGACCAAAAACGGTCTTTACAGACAGAATATGATGAAATTAATTTTAAATATTACAAGTATAAAGATCAAATGCAGAATAGTTGAAAAGAGGAAGACTAAGGTCATGAAAACCTGTTGAGAGCATCCCATGGTGTGACATACTGAGGTCAGACACACTGACCAGCATGGACCATTCAGCAGCCCTGGGCTTGCTTCAAGGCCTTCTCTCTGCCTATGCTTTTAAGCTTTTGGTGAATTATCCTGATTCTATTTCATAATATACCCATTGTTCATCCTGTTTTTTAAACTATTCTGACCTCTATATATTCTCAAGTTCATCTGATTTGTATCTGTCTGTTCTCCCAAACCAAGAGGCCTGAGGTTCTTCATTATTTTAACATACATTTAAGATTAAATTACCTCATCAATATATTTCATAGCCGGGCTCGGTGGCTCAACCTGTAATCCTGCACCTTTGGGAGGCTGAGGTGAGTGGATTGCCTGAGCCTGCGGGTTCGAGACCCGCCTGGGCAAC